>NC_136500.1:82684309-82809309 GCF_053919585.1 Euprymna scolopes
TTTAATGATTGTCAGTTTGGTGTTTTTAAAAAAAAGGTCACTATTTATCAAGACCCAAAGGTCACGCGAGGATAAGGGTTAATGCATGTATGGCGGTCACCGAAATAACAGTGTAATAATAGTTAGTGGTATAAATGGTGTACAAATGGATTATTTAAGGGGGGTAGGCTCAATAAGTACTTCTTTACATTGAACTTTAAAACAACCATATTGTAGTCAACTGGAAAGCAGGCCAGCAGAACAGTGTTCCACAGGTGGATAGTTCTAAGAAAGAATCTTTGTTCATGGGATTTGCATTTAGATTTAGGCACAGATAGAAGGGGGGGGAGACTGTTGATAGTGGTTGTAGTTAGACAAGTGTTTTTTGTGAAAGATGAGCACTTGCCATGAAAATAATGATAGAGCAGAGACAGGCTTGCAATGTCTCTTCTGTGGGAAAGAGGTTGCAAGGAAGAAAATGGGCTTTATCTACTAGATAACAAAGCCAATTTTGAAATTTGTCAAGGCAGGATAGGGCGCTCCGAGCAGCTCCTGCCCAGATATAACAACTGTACTCCATTTTAGGACGTATCTGATTCTTATACAGTTAAATTACTGCACTAGGTTAGAAACCTTCTGGAGTGGTAAAATGACCCCACCATTTTTCTCGTAACCTTGGCAACAGATTTGATGTAAGTCTTCCATTTCAGGTCAGGAGTAAGGGTCAGCCCCAGAAGTTTGTCAAAACAGGGAGCCTCTTTTAGACGAGAGCCATTCATATCAATTGGAGTCAAGTGGGGATCAGAGCGTTTATGGTGAAAAGATAAAAGCTTAGTTTTGGATGCGTTTAAATTAATCAGCCAGTTTTTACCCTATTGCACCAAGGAGAGAGACTCAGATCTTGATCGTTGTTGGCTTTGGAAGTATTGCCATAGATCAGTGCCATCTGCATATATGTGGACGAATGAACTTAGAATGTGATTTGGGAGATCATTGATGAAAATAAGGAAGAAAGTTGGGCCCAGAATGGATCCCTGAGGCATGCTAGTGTTGATACTTTGAGCTTCAGATTTTTGTCCATCAACAACTACTTGTATAAAGCTATCAGAGAGAAAAAATTTGATGATTCAGAAAACATTTCCTGATATTCCATAGCTGGAAATCTTATGAAGTAGACCAAACTCTATCAAATGCCTTTTTTATGTCAAGAGCTATTGCTCTTGAGAGGAAATCTTCAATGATCCTATGTGAAATCAATCAGTACATTAACTGAAAAACTTGCTGGACGGAAATCATATTGCTTGTCACCGGTTGTTTTTGTTGAGGTGGTTGACGAGTTCTCTATTCAACAGAAATTCAAGCAACATACTCATAAGACACAGAAGGCTAATTGGTCTGTACTGAAATGCAGAAGACCGATCTCCACTATTTTTAAATATTGGGCAAACTAATAAGGTTTTCCAAGGTGTTGGGAAGCATTTCTCTTTTATGCATTGATTGAACAGCTTTGCAAGAATAGGTGTTAGTTCCGGTTGCAGCTTTTGAGTACTATAACTGGAATATTGTCAGGACCAGTTGCTTTGCTAGCATCATGATTCTTGGTGAGTGTGGCAATATCACAAACAGATGTGTGAATGTCACTCAGATTATTTTCAGTTTTGGAAGGAAATTCGGAAGGTAGGAGACCCTGATTCTTGGCAAATAGTTAGGTTTTTCAAGAGATCTACATTGAGGGTGCACAAGTGCAGTAAGTTCGTTGGAACTAATTCTATTGAAATACTTGTAAAATAAGTACAGGGATGCAACATTGCAACGATGGCATTGGAGCTTGGTAGGCAGTGTAGAACCTATTAAATTAGAAGCTCTGTTTTTGATTGTTGAGAAATTATTTTCTAGGCTAGAGTTATGACAATTTAAAAAAAAACAATGGATGAATGATTTGGGGGCAATTTTACCCCTATAATGGTCTGGGAGGAGGGGGCAACCAGAGTTACCCTGGAAAATCCGTTCTGACAAAAATTTATTTTCATCATGACTAATGTTTGTGTAAAATTTTTTAAAAAATCCAAGGCGTGGTTATTGAGAAAAGTGCAAACAAACGAACAGATGAGCATACGAATGGGAGTAATTTACTAGGTCCAATCTCTTCTTTGCCAGGGAAACCAACAACAAAAAAAGCGGTTTAGAATCCCTTGGCAAAAAAACTTAAATCCTCAAATTTCATTGTGAACACAAGATTTTTTTGACAACTTTCATACCAGAACATGGTTGAGAATGAAGACCAGATTTCTCTCTCATTTGTTTGCTGGAAGTAGAACAGACGGCCCCAACAGAAAAGACGTAATGAGAAAAATTATTTTCCTTCATTTTTTCCCCCATCTTGGAAACAATCATTATCATCATCATATTCGATTTAACATCCATTTTATATGCTGGCATGTATTGGAAGACTTTAAGAAATTTATTACTTATTATAACCCATCTCTGACCAGGTCTTTATTTATCCCTCTTTCCCTCAGGTCCATTTTTATCACTCCTATGTTTTCTTTGGCCTTTCCCTGTGAACTGAACCTGCTACCCCAACTGTTCTACATCAATTAACTTCAGAACTCTAATTCATTCGTTCAACATGGCCATACAATTTCCCTATAATAGTCGACGTCTCTCTATACTGTCCAAATTTAATTTTCTTCTAAGGTCATCAGATCTAAGCCTATCTTCAAGATTCACATTACACATGTACCATAATGTGTGGCAACGTCGCGTAGATAGCAGTAGCTGCAATGAAATAGAGAGAGGAGCAGTAGGAGGTAGCAGGACTGGTGACATCATGCAGAGATAACAGCGGCAGTAAGATAGAGAGAGTGGAGTGGGAAAGACGTGACGACATGAACAGCAGGAGCCGAGGACAGACGACAGAGAATTTCCGCTAGCCAGTGACAGCTCTGCGAAAATTTGTTACACAAGATGAAAAGTCCGGACAGGAAATAAAAGTGTCTCTCTTAAAAAAAGTTCAAAGTATTTCTTTTATTCGTTTGGCACTTCGATTGAGTCGACAGACGAGAGGAAGAAAGGAATACCTTATAACTGTACACACATCCATCGTATTCTCACACCATCTCTCAATGCAATGCGTGTCCTCAACCCTCACTGGCCAAGTTTACACGTCCATACATCATTACACTTCTTACATATAGACACTTCCCTTAGGTGACAATGGTAATGCTCTGCTGTCTAGTAATAGCAAACGTTCCCTGGACAACCTTGTGCATTCTATTGTGAGTGGGAATAGTGTATTTAATTATGTTTAATCTACGTATATATGCCTCATATACTATCTTTATAGTTTGTTATAAATGAAATTTCTCTGTTCCCGCCATGGCTTTTTTTTTTTTTTAACCTGTCTTGCACTTTCCATCATATGAATTTTAGCATCACTCCACATGCTCGGAGAATTAATTTAAATTCTCTACCCACGTGTTGTTAATTTTGATAGAATAGCAAATAATCGGAATCAGGAATCGGAAAAATCGGAAGATTTGAGGGTATCGGAATTGGAAAAATTGATGCCTATTTTCCAATGCCAAAACGATTCTTTTAATTGTCTATTTTTATTTGATTTTGTTTAAAACAAACTCTTCCATTGCTGATAATAATGATAAAATAATAAATATTTATTGATTTTAAAATAATAGTAAAGCTAAAATCGATAAATCACTATCCACAAGTGTAATTTTATGTTTAGGAAAATATCTGCATATTTAACATGTATTTTTACGAAAATCGAGGAGAATAACAATCATAATAGCAATCATAATAGCAATCATAATAACAATCATAATAGCAATCATAATAACAATCATAATAGCAATCATAATAGCAATCATAATAGCAATCATAATAACAATCATAATAACAATCATAATAGCAATCATAATAGCAATCATAATAACAATCATAATAGCAATCATAATAGCAATCGGTTGGTTGTTTTTGTTTTATGGCATATCAACCCTTTTCAGGTTATTTAATGCCGAATCCAGTGATTTTGAAGAAAAAATTTTTAATAGAATGTATTTTTTTTCAAGTCGGTTTCTATTTAACCAATAATTAAGACACTAACAGATACTACCACTCCGGGTCAGAGTGGACATGGGAGAAATGGCAATTAAAGGGTGGCTCCACACTCGCCAAAGCTCGCGAGTTGGGCCCTCACCATCGGATATAGTTTAAGGTCATATCCAGGACCAATAACAATCGGGGGAAAATAACAAATAATTAGAGATTTATTAAAAATAGGAATCGGTAATTGTATTGGAATCGGGGAAAAATACGTTCCTATTTAGTTGCCTCCCCTTCAAAAGCAAATTTAGACACAAGGTCGGTTTTTAATATGAGAAAATCTAGCTCCCCAAAAGGAAGCACTTTGGATTAGAATGGAAATAAAAATCGACTCTGTCTAGAAAGACGTCTCATTCACTGACAAAGGCCAGAATATACTAAGTGTAGCATCAGAACAGATACTACAGTTTGTTCCTAGTTAAATAGCCAACCCCAAACAATAAAACACACAATCTATTAAACATTTCTGTTTTTCTCTTGTAGGTTGTAAATACACTGGTGTGAAATACGAACATGGTTCTGTATTTTCACCTGTTCAGGATCCGTGTAAGAACTGTACCTGTTTCAATTCTAAGGTTACCTGTGCACCAGTCATCTGTCCGCAGAACTCTAATACAAACTGCCATCATCCTGTGCAAACTTTTGGAGATTGTTGTCCCCCGTCATGTCCAAGTAAATCTTTTTTTTATTTTCATTTTCTCAACAACAAATATTAATCAGTAAAATTGGTGATATTTTAACGTATAAAAAAAAAATGAAAAAGAATTGATCGAAAACAAAATTGTAATTTCTAATAAAACAGATGAGTATGTGCCAGAAATCCCTGACTGAACAGATTTATGTACGCACCTTTTTTCTTTGAAAACTATTAAGCACCAATGTAGGGAGGGGCTAACTTATATAATGTGTGATGAAAATTATGAAAATAATATATCTCTTCATGGGTGTTTAAAAGGAAAATCAAATGAAACACAAGAATAAATCATCAAAAACAAAAGCTTCACCAGTTGTGTTCAGATCAACATTCATATATATATATATATATATATATATATATATATATATATATATATATATATATATATATATACGAGGAGCGTGCAATAAGTAATGCCCCTGACCCACTTCCCATAGCAGTAGAGCAACGAAACTTGGCACAGTTATTAGTCTTTCTCTACATAGGAACCACCCAGAGTTATGCATTTCTCCCATCGTTTGATGCAGCTCTGGAGACCGTTTTTGTAGAACACCCCAGGTTGGTCCTCCAACCACGACGTGACTTCAGAAATCAAGGCTGCATCATCTGGGAAACGCTTTCCTTTCAAAAACAACTTCATAGCTGAGAAGAGGTGAAAGTCAGAGGGTCCAAGGTCAGGAGAGCTGGGAGGATGGGGGATTATTTCATAACCACATGCCCGTGCTTTTGATCTGGCGACATGCGAGTTGTGGACCGGAGCATTGTCCTGCAGGAGGAGGGTTCTTTTGCTGATCTTGCCCAGCCTCTTGATTTTGATAGCTTCCCTTAATTTCCTCAAAAGTGAAGCATAATAGGTTCCTGTAATTGTGGTACCCTTTGCCAGGAAATCTGTCATCATTACTCCGTCCTGGTCCCAGAACGTGAGCATGAATTTGCCAGTGGGGGGCTGCACCCTTGCTTTCTTTGGAGGTGGTGAGTCCAAGTGCTTCCAATGCATTGACTGGCCTTTGGTCTCTGGTTCATAGTAATGGACCCAGGTTTCATCCTGTGTAATCAGTCTTTTGAAAAACTTTGACTCATCTTCTTGGCACATCTCCAAATTCATCCTCGAGCACTTGACGCGTGCTCGCTTCTGGAATGGTGTGAGCAACCTGGAAATCCATGTGGCAGACACCTTATGCATATGCAAATGGTCATGAATGATAGTTTCTACAGACCCTGTACTAATCTTGACATCTTGGGCTATTTTGCGAATAGTAATGCGCCGATCTTCCAAAATGGCAGCCTCAACTTGACGGACAAATGGCTCATCAATGGCAGAAGGAGGGGGGCAACCAAGTCTGGGAGCTGTTTCCACAGACTTCCGGCCATGTTTGAATTCACGATGCCAACGTTTTACAAGGTCATATGATAGGGCATTATCATAAGTTTCTTTCATTTCATCAAAAGTCTCCTGTGGTATGCGTCCTTTCAAATACAAAAACCGGATCACTGCTCGACATTCAACAGGCTCCATTTCAAACCTGACTCAGTTCAAACACCTGTAAAACAGAAACCACAATTAGTTCAGAGCTGTAATTTGCAACATAATCCATAGAGATATAAATCATTGCACATGCAAAATTTCAGCTAGATCAGACAACTGGAAGTGGGTCAGGGACATTACTTATTGCACGCCCCTCGTATATAACTACTTCATTTACTCACATAAAATTAATATACGAAAGTATAAATTTATGCATAAACTTAAAGTATTTACTTCAACAGTGCTCAATACATAGGTAGAGCTAGTTAGTAAGTTATAAAATATATATGGCGATTAAGCTACACTGAAGAATCCTAGAGTGGATGAAACACGGAATATTTAGTGTAGCTTAATCGCCATATATATTTTATAACTTACTATATATATATATATATGTATATCAGAGAGATTAATAACTGTGCCAAGTTTCGTTGCTATACTGCTATGAGAAGTGGATCAGGGGTATTACTTATTGAACGCTCTTAGTAATATATATATATATATATATATATATATATATATATATATATATATGAAATACAAGGTGCCTTCAATAAGTTTCCATATTTCTTTTTATACCAGCATTTAAAATTGTCGTAGACTTTTGAAAATTCAGTATGTTATTGCTATACATCTTATGAGATGACTGACCAATTTTTATGATTTCAGGTTCAAATGAACAGCTACAGCAGAAATTGGAATACACTTTACTAAAGCCTGATTGTCGCAGCTGGTGAATTTTAAAAATGCAATCTGGACGTGAGGAGACTTTAGAAGAACGATATGCAATAAAATTCTGTTTTAAACTTGAAAAAAATGGAATACCTCAGACTACTTTTGGACCATCTTGCATGAATCGAGCATCAGTTTTTGAGTGGCATAAGAGATTCAACGAAGAGAGTGAATCTGTGAGGGATGATAAGAGGTGTGAGAGAAGTAAGGAAATTAGAATACCAGAGTTGACTGGTCAAATAAAGACTTTCATGGATAAGGACCATCATGTGTCTATAGAGACAATAAGGGCACAGTTTGATGTCAGTGTGAGAGCTGTACACATTATCATTCATGAGGAACTGAAGATGAGGAAGATTTACGCAAAGTTTGTAACAAGAATACTCTGAGAAGATTAGAAAGAAAGACGTTGTCGTGACAGTATGGAATTCAGGTCCTGCAGTTCTTGATGCTCTGGTGACTTGAGATAAAAGCTGGGTCTATTGCTATAACTCAGAAACCAAGAGATAGTTCCCAGTAGAAGCATGCTGGCTCTTCCATACCTAAGAAGGCCAGACATAGCAAATCCACGCAGAAACACAGGCATGATCTATATGCACTGGGTTGTAACTATAGAACTCGTGCACTTTGTTCACTACAAAATAAATGCCTAACCAAACGCATTGTTTACCAAGCCACAATATTTGCCAAAGAAATTCCAAATAACAAGAAGTATTCCTAAGATTTTAAGCTCAGATATTATGACCATAAAATACACATTCAATAATAAGAACCTAAGAATAAAAACGACCCTAGTGATGCATTACTGGAAGTTCAAAGAAGCGGACCTGCTAATTCTCTAGTGGAAAATAATATGCCACCCAGTACATGTAGAAATTTAAACGACTTGTGTAGATTATGTCCAAATGAAAATTTTGAAATTCTAAACTTTACGTACCCCTTAAACTTATTAAACTATAGTAGTGACATACCTAAAAAACTGTATACATAGAATAAACTTTACTTGAGGGTAACACTATTATATATATGTAAAATAAAACAAGATTTTCAATTAAAAAAAAAGTTCTTCAAACAAGCAACTAAGTATTAAGGTAAGCTCAGCTGTTAATTCAACACACTCACAAAACCAAAAAGGTGTGTTATCCAATAATGATAAAAAAAAAACAGAATAAAAGGAAGTCAACCAAACCATTGATTAATGGACAATTCAGCTTACAGTCAGGAATCTATATATTAATACGATAGCATGTGTGTTATTTTCTGTGTCATGCGTACATCTTTTTCTTTTTTTTTTTTTTGAGTGACTGTTGTTTAATTGTTATGGCCTTCCATTTCTTGTAATAAATAATTTTATCAAGAATTCTTTATAAATGTTTCAGTTTCGATTACAGCGGAAGGAATTCAAGTTTATATATATATATATATATATATATATATATATATATATATATATATATATATATATATATATATATATATATATTTGGGTTTTGGTTTCGATTCAAGCTAATGCACCCAAGTCATATGGATATATTTTTTTATTTTGGAAATCACGACTTTATAATATATAAGAATCGATAGAAAATTGACTATAATAATATATACGAAATCTGCATAAATTAAAATACCATATCTAAGTGTATTTTACGACTGAGTTACTACCTTAGATAAATAATTTTGCAGTTTTAACAAAAGAGCTACAATAATATCAGGGCGTCTCCATTTGCGCTAAACATCCACAGAATGCTAACATCAGTATATTACATATGAATGAGTCCGCTGTGGAATTTCCACAGGTCCCACTAGTAAAAATTAATCTGATTGATTAATCTGCTAAACTAAACACCACATGGATATATAAAAGCAACAGGTAACACTTTTGATAATTTCTTGTGGCAGATTCTGTGTATCTTAATTTTTATAACTTACTATAAAATACATATATATATATAATTAAATATATATAATTAAATATATATAATTAAAATCAAATATAGTGCAATTGTATTAACTAGTCTTAAAGCTTGTAAGTGATCAAAATAACTTATTTCTTTTAATTATAATATTTACATGTTAGTAACATTTTCTATAATAATCTCTTATATCTGAGTAACGTTTCCTCTTTCAGCTTGTTTCCTGGATGGCATCATTCTGAATGTCGGTGAGATAGGACGTTCCAAGGTGAATCCTTGCAAAGAGTGCCTCTGTGATAAAGATGCACATTTAGAATGTTCAACTCAGGAAAGCTGTCCCCTTGAATGCCCCTATGGAGTCATCGAGGAAGGCGAGTGCTGTTCAAAATGCAAAGGTAAGTGTCAAAGTTGTAGAAGCACATGTAGTAGAATGTTACATACTACTTAGCAGCAGGATATTTATTTATTTATTTATTTATTTATTTTTTATTTTATTTTTTGCAATATTAGGGTAGAAGTATTGCCAAATACAGACGGTTGCTTAAATAGTATTGACCGATTCTAACTTCGGTTTGACTTTTTATCTCCATAATTTGAGATCAGATAGGGGATTGGAATTGTGATGTGTAAACAGATTTGAAGATATAGTTAGTTCCTTCGGGACAAGATCAAAGTGTAGTATCTGTTCTTCAGATGCTGCACTTCTATTTCTTGTTCTCTTTCGGTGGAGGAGAAATCCTTCACGACTGAGACAATTTTTATTTTTGTACCTTTTCTCCACGTTAAAAAACGACCCTGGTGTCTAACTCTGTCCCGTGGGGAGGCATAGTAAATAGGTACTGAAGATATGCTTGGTAATGTAAGAATCCAAGTAGGTATTATAAATTATAGTAATCATACTCTATTAGATACTATATTGAAATTAAAAAATCACACCTAGTTATCTCCCCCTTCTCGCTATAAGGAGAATGTTGCATCCCTCTACCTGTTCTACAAGTGTTACATGATAAAGGGCTGTCCCCTTTTTCATGTAAGTAAAAAATAGGGAATTAGTTAAATGTAAATATGAAATAGGATAGTCAAGGATTCGAACTTGCAAAGCTAGATTTGGAGTGTAAAATTCCAATCATAAGTTAAAATAAATACAGAATGTTATTGAAATAAGGAATGTAGAATCGCAATTGTTTAGCTCACACATATCTGTTTATTGGAAAAGGAATGTAATAATGAAATTTGTTTCTGTGAAAATTAAAATAAGGAATTTAATCGTCAATTGAAATTGTAAACATATTTTGTAAAGAGGTTATTTGAAAAATAGGTTACTGAACTCGGGGTCATGTCAAGTTTTGCAACGTGACGCATGTCATCCAACGTGCTTTATGAGCACATGTTTAATCATGCGATGACATGACGAGTTCTCAATATAGGTAGAGTTTTAGATGCTGTCTGAGAGAAGAGGAGAAGAGTCGGGGAGAAAGAGCCGAGAGAGAGAGGTCAAAGACGGCTGCTGACGTCAAACCTTGGAAGTGAAAGGTTAGAGAAGAAAAAGCCATGTAAAGAAACTTTGAATTCCTCAAGCAAAATCATGGACCGGTCATGAAATAAAGGATGTCATCATCTTTGTGTATCTGCGTCTTCGTGTTGTGATTCAACAGAAAAGGTATTGTCCATTTATATTATAAGAACTTTGTGAAAATCATCATCTCAAAAATAGGTAAGAAATATGTTTCATTGGTTATAGAAACACTCCCGTTCATATAAGAACTGTCAAACGTATAAATGTCAAATGCACAAACTCTCGGTCTATCTATTTATATATCAAATCTCCTCTCATTGGGTATTGCAAGCCGTCGGCTGTCTTGTATTAACATGTACCACAAACAGGAACATCTTAAGACATATGAACACTCAACACATGAACACTCTTAAGATTCTAATCTCTCACTAAGACTCTCCTAAGACGAACAACAACAACAATACAGAATATACGTCATCTTAATACCACCATTACATAACACAAGTACTTTAATGGTGAATGCTCTGACGAACTACAGGCACTTGTACCCCCTCGACGTGAATAGCCCCGGCAAACCTGACAAGCAGCTAAATCTCACCCCTTCACAGTAGAGATCCCTAGGTGTAAGAGAGCTTTCTACTCCAATATTTTCTTCCCCAGAACTGCTAGACTTTGGAACTCCCTTCTGGGATTCTGCTTTTCCAACTGTACTGACATGCAGAAGTTCAAATGTTATGTGAACAGACATCTTGCTACTTCATCTCCTTTCATAATACCCCTGCAACTTATGTACACGATAGTAGCCTCCTACTTCAAAGTGGTACTGTGCTTTGTTTGGGATGAAAATTAAATTAAAAAAAGCCTCTCTGTTTAACTAGATTTTATATATGTAATTCTTATTTAAACTTTAATTGCGATTCATCTGTCTCAGTCTATCTTTTCACAGTAGTAAGGATGCTCATACTCCTGTGGCGACTTTTAGTAAAGGAAATAGCTATCCAAAATTATTAACTTAACAAAATATCTATCTACTTATATATAAAAGGCACTTTGTCTTTGCGTGTGTGTGAGACTCCAAAACGGCTGGGCCGATTTTTTAGTTAAGGAAATAGTTATCCAAAATAATCTATATACTTATACAGTTGAGTTTTTTTGGGTTTTTTTTTTTTGAGGGGGGGGGGTCGCTCTGACATTGATATTCAGAACCTACTTTTTCTATTGAAAAATTATTAAAACGTACTTAATATACTCAGTCGTGGATATGCGAGCAACTTCATGAAAGAAAAGCAATTCGTATGTTCCTTTGGAAAACAATCGTTCATTAATTAATTATTCATTTTTAGTGGTTTCTTATTTGATGATCATTTCATTTAACTATTACACTTAATTCTTTTCATCCATAGTTTCTGCATCGTGCATAATTGGGTAGAATTTATGATTAAAATGTTCAAGCACAAGAATCTGTTTATATATATATATATATATATATATATATATATATATATAAATATATATATATATATTATATCAGCCCTTTTAAGAAACTCGTTTCTTATCGTTGAGGACTTTCGGTTAAAATAAAAGTCGGTCAATTTAGCTCATATGCGCAGATCATCTGACAGACGTTAAAAACATTTAAAAGAATAAATGTTTAAATTTCAACAGTATTTCTCGCAGTTAACGGTAGCCGAATGGATTATGTCCTTGCTAATGAAGCCAAGCATGGCTTCTGTTGCCGGGTTTGAATCTATCGGCCGGTATTAATCGTGACACCCTGCACTGATAATTCCCGAAAGGATGAAACACTAGTGTCTGTAGGTGTTTAATAATTATTATAGTAAATAATTATATATATATATGATCTTGTCTGTCTGTGTGCGAAACTTTTCTACCAAACTCCTCTCTAAATGTTTGATTTACATACTTGAAACTTGATATAAAGGGTATTTAGACATTGGGAATACTTCCGCTTTAGTTTTTAGCCTGTAGAAATAGCTGCTAAGGAGTCAAAAATTGGAAAAAAACATTTGATCATGACAGGAGTTAATTGACTAACTTTTAAGCATGCATACATATACATTTTTAGATTAAACTCGCTTAATTTTTAGCCTTTTTTTTTTTATCCATCTGGCGATGGCTCAAACGATAACGATGAAAGCTGCAGTGCTGAATAATGACTAAGGCTGGAGCACTGAATGTTTAGTTTGGAATTTCAGCTGATTTCATCAACATCATTTTTTTTGAACTTTTGAAATCATTACTATCTATATATTGGGTACAATGTAATAATCAACACAGAATTTGCTCTGTAATAATAAATACAATTTTTGAATCAATTAAAATATCATATTTAGCTTATTTTACGGCCGGATAACGCCGGGCAGCTTGTTAGTTAAATTAATAAAAATATACATTTTAAAATGAAGTGGTTTTCATATGGTTTTTATAAATTACTTCTCGTCTATATAAATAAAACAGTAGATGTATGTATGGGTGAAAATATTTAACCGATAAACTCACACAACACTGAAATTAAAAGGAAATTGCAATCATACACCAAGAATAGTTTAAAAGGAAATCGCAATCATACACCAAGAATAGTTTAAAAGGAAATTGCAATCATACACCAAGAATAGTTTATAACAAGTAAAAATCTTTGTTCATTTCAACTTGCCGACATGTTTCTATTACTTTTATGTACAAATTCATTCATACCTTGAAGTAAATTAATTTAAAATCTTTTTTTTATCTATCTGTTGATAGCTCAAACGGTAGGAAACACGGCTGGAGCGCTAAATGTAATATGTTTTGGTTTCGATTCTAGCTGATGGCACCCAAGTCATTCTTTTTTAACTTTTGTCTTCGGTACTATATATTAGATACAATATAATATTCAATGGAAAATTGGCTCTGTAATAATAAATACGAATTTCGCATTAATTAAAATATATTTAAGCGTATTTTACGACTGAGTAAGGTCAGGCGTCCTCCACTAGTCACTAAATAAATAACATTTATCAATAATTACATTTTTTTAATTAAAATATCAAATTAAAAACAGTAAAAAGTTAAACTAAATTTTTATTTTTGGCGACATAAAATATGTCAGCAACATGTGGTATGTCTGAACCTTACATTGGATTCCATACCCCTAAGAAACAATGGTCAAATGCTGCTCTTATTGTAATTCTCATTTTAGTCCAGGTTAAGAATGTATTCGAAGGATAAAATCCAAAGAATATCCACTGGGTATATACAGTAATGCTCAATAACCAATAAAACTATTTATATTAATATTTAACTACACAGACATGTACAGGCTTTGCTACACTGGCATGATAATGTTTCAATCTGTAGTTATAAATCACTAAGATCTCATCAAAGGAAAAAGTGTATCCTTATCTTTAGATGTTTATATTGTAGAGTCTCTCCAATATGAACACTTAAAGAAAGACAGAGTTTTGACCTGATGAGATTTAAGTCATTTATGACTGCAAATCAAAATAGTGTCATGCCAGTGTAGCCAAGCATGTACATGTCTGTCAAAATATATATATTATAACAAATGTATAAAACACCTTAAATTGATAAAACACTTATGAAAAAATGGATTCTTTATTTCGGTGAAGGCTTAAAATTAAAAAAGGCTAAAAAAAAATTTCCTACTGAATATTCTAACAATCAAGAAATTAGGATTTATTTTATTTCTAAAATTGCATAAAATTGCAAGTTACACATTTATTTGCTTATTCATTAATTTTAATTTGATCTTTCACCCATATATATATATATATATATAAGAGCGTAGCCATCAACAATTGTGGGTTTTTAGCCTTTTATCTTTTTTTATTTTATAATAATATTTTATAATAAAAATATGATAAAAGGCTAAAAAAACCACAATTGTTGATGGCTACGCTCTTTTAAATATATATTTTTTCTCTCCTTGGAACTACACAACCATCACTTTAAATATATATATATATATATATATATATATATATATATATATATATATATATATATATATATAGTAAATTCTAAAAATATATAGTAAGTTTTGAAAATATATATGGCAATTAAGCTACACAGAATTTTCTGTGTTTCATCTTCATGAGGATTCTGCAAACTATTTGAATAGCCTGACGAATCCTTACGAGAATGTATGTAGTTTAATTGCTATATATATTTTCAAAACTTACTACCTAGCTTTGCTCACGTATTGAACTGTTGAAGTAAAACTGAAAGTAGATACATTATATATATGGCAAAATAACTGACACAAAGACGTCCATGTTTCATTTCAATGGGAACACATCAGGCAATGTTTACTTTAACTAACTAACTAACCCATCAGATAGTATATATATGCATGTGTGTGTGTATAACAGATGAAATGCATGCATGTATTCTTATTAATTTCAGATTGTCTGGTGGATGGCCGTGTAATTCTTGATGAGAGTCTTTTCACCAGACGAGTTAATGGCTGTCAGGAATGCTATTGCAATGATGGTAATATAATCTGCCAGCCTCCACGAAAATGTCCTGTCCTGGAATGTAAAGAAGTTGTCATACCAGAGGGAAGCTGCTGCCCACGTTGTAAAGGTCAGTAACACGAACCCAAACTCATTTCATTGATTTCAACAGCTCTCTGGAGGCTTCTTAGGTTTTATTTTTTACACTCAAAGTGTTGCCAGAAAAGATTATAGTGACGTTTTGAATAGTAATAAAATATTTAAATTAAAAATACGAAGACGTATATTGCATGTGTTTTTGGTTGAATCATGCTACCGTTCAAGAAAGTACCTGGCGCTTGATGCAATCCACGATTTATATTGGAGTAAGATATACCCTTACATATAATGACATACAAAATGGCTTTGCAAGCTAGTGAGTGAGGATCTCTTCTGTATCTACGGTCCCTTTCTCGCAGAAGTGATATTACTAGTCTTTCTCTACTCATTTCATTAGACCATATGATGTCTGCCATTCTTCCTCAATTCTTTTAGACTAATGCCAAACTTATACCAGAATTCCATCTTCAAATATATGACATCACATTTTCACACTTATCAGTCTCCTGTCCTTACTGTTTGTAGTCATAGTTAACTCTTAATCGCTTCTGACCTCTTGTCTATAGCACTTCCTGTATAATTGCTAATCTGTACTAGCTAATATATCTATGCCAAACTATTGCAACAGGTTTCACGCGTGGCATGATACCACAGACACAAAATAAGCCACGTCTGTGTAATACACAAAAACCAATGTCAATCTGACATCTGACATTTTGACATGGCATCTAGGTCACTTCCTTTCGACTTTTTCCTTCCATTTCCTTTTTCCTTCTTCTCTCTTTCTCTTTTCACTTCGACCATGAAAACACACGATATCGCATTGCTTCCAATGAATGTACACGAAGAACATTTTTGTGCCGGTACACTCATGCATACACTCGAGGTAAGATAACTTGATTTCACCATAACATTAAAAGTCTGCCATGAACAACTGAATTAATTTCTCCAACAAATTTAATGAACAATCTAGAACTTTGCCTAATCACACACACACACACACACACACACACACACACACACACACACACACACACACACACACGCACACACAAACACACACACACACACAAACACACACACACACACACACACATGCTCTTATGTTTTTTTTTTCTATAATTCATAAATAAATGTATATAGTGTATATATCAAAAAAATAAATAAAAAGGCTTCATATTTGTATTTTCCACTGAAACACAAACATAGAACAACCTCACATAACGTAATTGGATTTTGTAACCGTTTTTTCTGCATCAGCATGATCGAGAATACTACCATGAGCAACGTAGAAAGCCTAATTCACTTTAAAATGTTTGTCTACAACGCACAAATACTGCATATATGTGTTTTTTTTTTCAAATGGAGGTTATTTTTACCAATAGGAAAATCACTTCTTCAGTCCAGAGGTACTTCTAGTCATGGAGGCCCTGCCCACAGAAGTTGCTAAGGAAGTCGAGGATATTTTCAAAGCATCTCTTGGTGACGATCTCATACAATATGCTAAAACAAGGTATCCTAGAATGAACAGGGCCATCAGAGGCTGGCAGATTAAAACAGCTTTTCAATGACTTATCTCTCTGTGACTGAAAACCCTCCCCGCTTTTGAGGCAAATGAAAAGTTTGCTTGACAGACGCACCATGGATGACAAGATCCTCCACCAACTGTGATTAGATAAATTGCCACAACAATTGTCTCACATGCTGTCCATTTTCATTGGAGATAAGGACCTCACGCAGTTAATGGTTATCGCTGACCACTTTGCCAATAATTATCATCACGCACCAGTTGTAACACACTTTACAACGAATTTCAGCCCAGAATCTACAAAAATCGCTGCCCTTACCAAAGCAATACAGGCTCTCCTAGCAGACAGATACCCGAATCTACACCTGCACAATTTTTCTGCATCCTTATCCAGTTCTACAGTTTTTCGTGCATCGATCTAGTCTGTGCATATAACCAAGTTCCCGTTGCCGAGAAAGACATTCCTAAGACGACAATATGCACTCCTTTCAGACTATTTGAATTCACCCGCTTACCTTTTGGATTACATAATGCTACCCAGCATTCCAAAGATTTATTGAGGAAGTCCTTCATTGACTACCCTTTGTTTTTGCATACATCGACCACATCCTCATCGCAAGTCCCTCACAGGAAGAACACTTGGCCTACGTAACTGGAGTCTTTTAACGTTTACAATCCTATGGATTGAAAATCAATGTTGCAAAATGTCAATTTCTTTGATTTCCTTGGACACTGGATCGACAACTCTAGACTTACACCCTTGCCCTCAAAAGTGCAAGCAGTCCAAGATTTTCCTGTTCCTACCTCCTTGTGTCAATTACATCATTACATTAAACTC
Source organism: Euprymna scolopes (assembly GCF_053919585.1). Taxonomy (NCBI): domain Eukaryota; kingdom Metazoa; phylum Mollusca; class Cephalopoda; order Sepiida; family Sepiolidae; genus Euprymna; species Euprymna scolopes. The sequence goes on from NC_136500.1 coordinate 82,701,734, forward strand.
GTGAACTACTACCATCGGTTCATTACCAACTGTTCACATCATCTGTCCAAGCTCATTGATGCACTCCGTATGCGAAAGAAGACCCTGTCTCTCTCGGACAAAGTCCTGACATCTTTCCACACATCCAAGACAGCTCTGGTGAACTTCAAATTATCATACATCGACCCAACAGCTAAACTCTTTCTTTCAACAGATGCTTCTGATGTAGCTTTTGGTGCTGTATTCAATCAGGTTGTAAACAGTCAAACACAACCACTGTCTTTCTTTTCTGCTAAGCTAAGCACTCTTCAACGTAAATACAGAGTTTTCGGTCAAGAACTACTTGCCATGTACTTAGCAGTAGAACATTCCTGTTTCAAGTTGAAAGGGAGACAATTCACTATTTTCACCGACCACAAACAACTGATTGCTTCCCTTACATCTTCCATTTCGGGTAAACATGCACCCAGAGAACTGCAATGAATGCATTTTGTGACACAATATTCTGCCGACATTCAATAATTATCAGGCAAAATGAATATTGTAGCTGACACCCTTTCCCACTTTTTGAGAAACCTCTAGACTTGGATTGCATTGCAGGTGAACAGGAACAAGATACGTCATTGACAGAATTTATGTCGACTTTAACTATTCCACTGAAAAAAAAACTTCAATCTCATTTTCGGACAATCTAATCTGGTGCAATACATCTGTTGCACATCCAAGACCATACTTTCCTCCTTTCCAGAAGAAAATTTTTTCATCACTTCCATGACTTAACGCACACTAGCAAGCACTCAACAGCTCTTTTTTTTTTTTTTTTTTTTTTTTTTTTTTGGCTTAATATGAACATCAACATACACCAATGGACTCGGCATGGATTTCCTGCCAAACTACGAAAGTACATTGTCATACTAAATCCATCCCAGGCAACTTCCCTGTACCTGATGCTCGTTTTTCACATATCCATTTGGACATCATTAGCTCCTTGCTAGCTTCTGCTGGTCATTGCCACATCCTCACTACGATAGACCGCTTCACTCATTGGCCAGCAGCAGTCTCTTTTCTACAGAAGCTGTAGCCATGCATTTGTAGAGAACTGGATCTCAAACTTTGATGTGCCCACCATTGTTACAACTGACAGAGGTTTCCAGTTTACGTCGCACACTTTCCGAGACCTTTGCCAATCCTTCAGAATTTCCCACTGCTTATCACTCTTCTGCTACTGTCCAGCCCGAACCACATTGCTGGAACAAACATTTACCACTCATTCTTCTAGGACTTTGGTCCATCATTAAAAAAAAAGACCTGCAGAGATGGTTTTAGGAACCACACTTCACCTTCTTGATGAATTTTTCACAGTCGACAAATCCATACCATAATGAACAATCCAGAACTATGCCTGATCACACGTGTACACACATACACACACACACGCTTTTATCTTTTTTTTCTGTACTTCTGCAGTTTAAATCCCGTTTTTCTGTGAGTCTTGCTCGGCAATGCTTGGTGAATAACGAAAATCGACAGATTTTGCCAGGAAAAGTGGTTTCTGGCAACAGAGATGAAGTGCACAAAATGTCGTCGAAAGAGTATCTTAAAACAAACATAATCGACAGTTTCGGCTGGAGGTGCAGTAATGGCCAGTGCAGACACTGGACCTCCTTTCACCATGACACCTTTTTCCAGAGGTTCCATCTCCAGCTACCTATAATAAGATTAATATGTTTGTGGGCATACGAAACGGCTACACATAAAAACCTATCATGATCATGCTCTCACTGACTGGAAAAACTTCTTGACGGATATCTACCTGTGAAATCTCTGGTAGATCGGCGACCCAGGCCACATGGAAGTCGACAATAAATGAAAAATACTAACAACCAAACTTAAAAAAGCATAAATAATAATTTTTTGCAGAAAAATAGGTATTGGTGCACTTATTGAACCGTGCTGGAATAATAACATTATTATTATTTAGAAAGCCATTCTTAAAAGGGGGAGAGGAGAGTGTTTTGTAACTATTCTGTACTTTCACCTAATAATTTAATCAAAAAAAGATATCATAAAACTTTAATCTAACTTGAAAATACTATTTTAAAATAGTGCGGTTCAATAAGTGTACAGGCATCCAAAAATGCATTAAAAAATAATTGCCGTAGTTGGCTATTCCAAACTTTTCTTTGGATATAAAAAAAATTATTTTGTAATACCCAAAAAAAAAAAGTACAATTTTCATTGAAAAATAAAGTTTAATGAAAAATATTCCCCCCAATTTTTTTGTTTGTTCCTTAAAACAAATACTTTTTTTTCATTAATTCAAAGAAAAAATAACTTTCTATACACAAACAAAACAAAACAAAAATATATTTGTTCACAATTTCAAAAAAACAAAACTTTTATCACAAAAAAAAACAAAAAACAGAAAAAAAATCACAGTTACATTAAAAAATAAAACAGTAAAATTTATTAAATTATTATGGTAAGTTGTTTGTTTTATTTATTTGCTTTTTTTTTTCGTTTTTGTATTGATTTACATTCACTTGGTATAATCGGCTGGTTTTCGTTGTCTTCCAGGCGTTGCTGAGCGAGATTTGGGGAAAAAACGGGATTTAAACTGTAGAAGTACCTTTTTGTTCTCCCATTTTAATTTCAGAGTCGAGAACATGCACATTTACCCTCTACATATCTACTAGTTAACCTATCCACTTTAATATCTAACGCATATGCATACATGCTTAAGTAAGTTTTTTATTTAACACGGTTAAATAAATCACTGTGTCATATTGTATGACATAAAGTTGATTCGGAATTTCTTCTATAAAAAATGATCCTTAATGGTAAAGAACAAAAACTTAATGGAATTTATAAAAGTTGTGATATAATCTATAAAAGTGAGAATGTGTGTGTGAGGACATTTCTCAACCTATATACTCAACGAATTTTGGATCTACAGACTTGAAATTTGGTATATAGGATAATCAAACATGTGGAAAACTTTTTAATCGGTTTTCGTCCAGAAAAAAGTGTCGCTAAGGGTTTAAAATTTTTAAAAAATGGTACTTGGCAGTCATCTAGTTTTTATCTGTTTTCAATGCGTATGCGTGGCTTTGAAACGTAACAGTTTCTTTATGTTAAGTATAAGAAGGCTTGAAAACACTTTGTAAAGATCGTGTCAGGCTGGTCTAATGGTTATCGCACTTGATTCACTGTTTTTAGGTTTTGGTTTCAATCTCAGCTCGAGAATTTTTTTTTTTTTTTTACTTAAACTTGAACTGTTTAGAAAAAAAACCCATAATACTCGTATACTTATGTCTCATTTTCTGTATTAATCAAAATATAATATTTATGCGTATTTTACGACCGGGCGACGCTGGGCGACCTGCTAATAATATAAACGATAATGTAAAACTTTTTTTACGTTTTGTTCAGTTAAAAGCTTATTTCATTTCAATTAACTAATTCTTTTTCATAATAAAAATAACCGCCTATTAAAATACCCTGATATTGAAACCTATTTATTAATTATTTGAGGTTTAATTTTTTTAAAAATAATTCTATTTAATTTTAACGTATTCTTTAAAGCAGGGGTTGGCAACCTTTTGCAAAGTGATGGCCAAACAGCTATATGGAGTTACGAAAGAGGGCCAAACAGCTATGGCTATAATGTCATGGAAGAGAACCTCGTTATTAAATATACAAATAAATTTCTTGGGTGTTTAAAGAAAGCAAGGATTCAATATAACATAATTGTATTTATACAATACCACTTGTTTTCCTACAAGAATAACAATAAAAAAAGAAATATAAACATATTTAGGAAAATCCTTATTCCGCTGTATGAATAAAAAATACTATCACAGTCAACAAAAAAAAAATTTCCTGCTACAAACGAAATACACTTAGAAACGGTAAATGCTTTCATGAGAAACTTGTTTCTGCTTATTTTGTGGTAACTTCTCTACATCAAGTGAAATATTTGTCAATTACAGGAGCAAAACATCATCCAGTAGGTCGTCAGGCAATCTTGTTCTCAAATGACTTTTAGTATTTTTTTTTATTTTGGAAAAAAGTTGTTCACAAGTATATGCACTTTTAAATAATGACGTCATCAGTTTCGCTTTAGCCATGATGTTTTTATATTTTCCGCCTGGCAATATATACTTTTTGTAAAACTCAGCAGTGGGTTCAAAATGAAATTTCGATTTCAAAGATTCGTCGCACTGTAAGTCAATTAACTCCAACTGATATTCTTCTGCCACTTGCTTACATCTGTTTCGTAACTATATTTCCGGAAGTCAACAAAACGAGCGGAGAATTCGCTTATCTGATCCCTAATAGAGCTCACAAAGATGTCTGGTATTATATCTCTCTTGTGATTTTGGAGACTTGGGAAATGAAAGTAGTTCCCTTTTTTTTTTTTTTTTTTTTTTGAAGCTGTGATTCCCACAGTCGAAGCTTTCTCTCAAAAGCAGTAATTTGATCAAACATCTCAAATACAACCATTTTCTTTCCTTGAAGCTCAACATTCAGAGTGTTCATGTGGGTCGTGATGTCCACTAAAAAATGTTAACTTGACAAACCACTGTGGATCTTGAAAGTGAGAATTCTTTGCTCTCTAAAAACATGGAAATCTCTTCTCACAATGCATATACTCGTTCTACCATTTTTCTGCAGGTAAGCCATCGAACATTTGAAAAATACGTAAGGTCGCCATACTCTGCTTCGATTGGTTTAAGAAATTCTTGAAACTGGCAGTGATTTAGTCCTCTTGACAATATAAAATTCACTGTTTTCACTACCACTGCCATGATGTCCTTCAAATTCAGTGATTTGGCGCACAAAGCTTCTTGGTGAAGAATGCAATGAAGGTTGATGATTATTTTATCAATGCCTATATGGTTTTAAAGCAATGCATCAAAGCCTTTTTTCTCCCCAACCATTGATTACTCCACGTAGTCGTATGCAAGTCAACTTGAAAGAGTGTCGAATTGTGGAGTGAGAAGTTTTGACAGCAGTGTGTCGAATTTACCTGAGAAATTGTTAGTTTAACTATAGAGAATTTATCAAAATGGTGGTAAAATCATTATATTAACCACTAAGCAGTAAATGAAAATAAAAATTATGCTCAGCTTTTTACCAAAGCATGTTAAAGTTTCTTTGTCTTTCTCTTCAGGATGTAAAACTGGAGGAATAAAATATGATCATGATGACGAAACTCCTTCAAATGATTCTTGTACTGAGTGCAGATGTATGGAAGGTATCTCTTCTTTTTTTTTTTCTTTTTTTTTTTTATCGTTTTCTTTTGTACGTTCTTTTTCTTTCATTTATTTTTTATTTTACTTTTCTGTCTTTTCCTTTCATTTTTTTGCTTATTTTTTCTTTCTAATTGTTTCATTTTTCGCCTTTCACTTTTTCTCCCTCTCCGACTCTTTTTTTTTTTTCTCCTGCCTCTTTTATTTTTCCTTTTTCTTTTTTCTTTCCTTTCTTTGCTTTTCTTATTTTTTTTCTTTTATGCATTTCCTTTTTCCTTTTCTTTTTTCTTTCCTTTTCCTTTTCGTTCCTTTCTGTTCTTTCTTTTATTCTTTCCGTTTCTTTCTAATTGCTTTAGTTTTCGTCTTTCGTTTCTTTTTTCCCGTCTCTTTTCTTCCCCCTTTCTTTTCATGTTTTTTTTTTTGTTCATTTCTTGTAATGTTATTAAAATAGGAAAATAAGTATCGATTTTTCAGAAGAAAATAAAACCAACACTTTTTTAATATCTGTCTTGAATTAAAAAGAAAAAAGGTTAAGTCGCGCATTCTTTAGCACAGATTTTATTCGCTAAAAGTGCATATAGAAATTATACATGTTTATATATTCTTTACTCAAGATTTTTAGACAGGTTCCAGTTATCGAGGGGCGGGAAGTGTAGCTTTATGAGGGAAGAGAGATGAGACGGAACAAAAAAAAAAGTGTTATCGCAAGCAGTAGTACGATTGTGACAACCGCCAAGTCAACCGAACAATAAACGCAACCCAAACGTTTTCGTCGACACAACTCAACACAAACAATTCCATCGACACGACCTGGCATGGTGTCGAACAATTCCGTCAACATGACCAGGAGCAATCCTGAACAGCTTGTCGACACGATCCGACACAATGCCAACAATTCTACCGATACAACCTGGCACGATCCCAAACAACTTCGTCGACACTACCTGGCATGGTTCTCAACAATTCTGTTGACATGATACAACGCGGACAATTCCGTGAATATGACCCGACACACTACCAAAGCAACATCGGCAGTTACTTTCTGAACAACTGACGTTTTTTTCTCTCGACTAAGACACTAACACAATTCTTAAGAACTTCCGCGTATGCCCTTCACAGGCAGGATGTTAAATCCATAATATCTTTGAACATTTTGATGATTTTTGAATCGCAGACAGAAACCAAAAATCTATTCTAAGATTCCTTAAAAGAATCTGGTTGCAAAATTTAATTGGACTATTTGTCCTCCACCCCATCCCCAAAATAACTGATAACATCAAACCTTCAAGTACTCTAATGCTAAAAGTGTAAAAACAAAACATGACAAAAAACAAAACTGTTATTATTATAGCAACCATCAGTCAGTAAACAAACAAAAAAATCTCTCTCTCTCTCTCTCACACACACACACACACACATACACACACACACACATGAGAGAGATCTTTTTGTTTGTTTACTGATTAAATCTGAGAAAGGCAAAACTAAAATATATATAGTCATCCACATACAGTACTGTTTCGTTGTATCACAACTCATCAGTGCAGCTAGAGTAACACCTTTTCTCAGCCAAGGATTGAACCTACAACCATCGCAGTGCTAGTCGGCAGTTTTACTCACTGGCCTATAGGAGCGGTGCTCACAAATGATCTCAATAAATGTCCATTTTACAGTGCTCGAGCTACTTGTTTATTTACAAACATATATATATATATATATATATATATATATATATATATATATATATATATATATATATATATATATATATATATATATATTACAATAAGTTTACCAAGGTAATCAAAATGGTAAACTTAAAATATATTATAAATATTAAAGAGTTAATATTTACAAGTAAAATAAACTCAGCCAGATGTAAAAGCTCAATAAAACCGAAAAGGAAATAGAGCTTATAATATGAACAAATGATTAATAAAACATGTTAAAAGACATCTTGAAAAAGAGTTAAAAACATATTTAATTTTAAAAAGGAAACACATCCTATCCTGCATTTTGCTAATTCCTGCCCTCTGATGAGGAGGAGAGTATTTCTTTGAAACTCCTCGGATTAAGGACTATCCACTTATCTTGTGTTTCCTTTTTAAAATTAAATATGTTTTTAACTCTTTTTGAAGATGTCTTTTAACATGTTTTATTAATCATTTGTTCATATATATATATATATATATATATATATATATATATATATATATATATATATATATATATATTAAAATGACCTTGTCTGTCTGTCTGTATGAAATCGTCTCTACCAAACTACTCTTAATTTTTAGTCTACAGACTTGAAAGTTGATATATAGGAGATTCAGACTTGTGGAATAAATTCGATTTGCTTTTAGCCGGAAAAAAATAACTGCTAAGGGGTGAAAATTGAAAAACCTTTTACAATGTTATTTTTAAAGTCTTGATATGCATATAGACATAGCTCAGATAGTAACGAACAACACTAGAGAACACATGTTTTGGTTTCGATTCTACCTGATGGCACCAAAGTCATATTTATTTTTAAAAACTTTTGAAATCGCTATTGTATATTGGATATAATATAATAATCGAGAGTGTTGGCTCTATAATAATAAAATATGAAATTTGCATAAATTAAAATATTATATTTAAACGTATTTTACGGCCGAGCAGCCCGGGAAATCACAACTATATATTGGATACGATATAATAATTATTTAGAGCTTAGCAACACGCAAAATGCCAACTCTCAGATTTCATGTAGATTGCTTCATTAAAAACAGTTTTTAAAACCTTAAAAAAATGTATATATATGTTCCCCTTAAATGTTAAAATTTACAAAAAAGAACGTAAAAATGTGTCCATTATTACTCTCTGTGTTGCCTAGAATATATATTCCAAAATTTAATAATGATTAGTTCATTAGTTTAGATCACCCATTACATAGGTATACATAAATAATCTAATTTTGAGTTACAATAAATTAACTGTTTTCAATGTTTCATATATGAATTTCATAATTCAATGAGTTTAAAAATATGTAATTTAATATGAAAGCATATAAAACCTATTTTCAAAATTTTAGCTGTGTTGTTATTTCTTGAAAGGTGTTGTGCTCTGCAGGAAGAAGCACTGCTCACCTCCGACATGTGAGAATCCAGTAATCATCCCAGGTGAATGCTGTCCAAGCTGTGATCCATACTGCGAATACAAGGATGTTAAATTCCGACATGGGCAGATGGTGAAAGATCCGCTCCAACCATGCATGCAATGTACATGCAACATACAGGAAGTGACCAATTATGCAGCACCGAAAGATTCTGTGAGTTATTTTTTTTTTTAATTCCCCCCCCTGCTTTAAATTTTTTTTTTTCAATTTGCTTAGCCTGTAAAATGCCAGCAAAAATGTAGAAAAGAAAAGACAAGCATAATTTTGTAGGTCGTTCATTGGTGAACGTATACCATTAATTTGCATATGTACACAATTGGTAACTGTTAAATGGGATGAATTCTAAAACATGAGGGTTGAGTGGAGTTTTTTTTTTTTTTTTTTTTTTTTTGACAGCTTAGAACGAGAGCGAACGGTGGAAGATAATATCGAGGAATTTTTGAAAGTTGAGGGAAGAAAGGAAAAAAGACTTTCGTGCGTTGTATCGACAAGAAGACGGTTTAACACTGCCAGTTTTTTTTGTTTTTTTTTTGTGTGTGTTTTTGTGGGGTTTTTTTTTTGTTCCTTTTCCATTTTATAGTTGTGTAGCAAGACTGAGCATGGTATGTGTAGATTATGCAAAATCATAATGATCAGCATCATCACCATCATCAGTAGCATCATCATCCCTATCACTACCCCTATCATCATCAGCAGCAGCAACAGTAGCAGCGCCATTATCATAGGTTTACTGTCTGTTTGATGTGCTGGTAAGTGTTAAACAACTTTCAGAAATTTACTTCCAAACTCAGTACCACCATTGTCGTCATCATCATCACCAGCATCAAGAAGTTGATGATGGTTAACAACACAGACTGACAACCTGAGTGTGTGCCAAGTTCAAATCTAGTTAGTTCCACAGAATTACATTCACTTAAGGATGTTGGCAATCTTCACGTGGTCCCTCTCGACCAAATGTCAACCTGTATAATTTTAATGCACTTAAACTGTTTTCAAGTTTGTTTTTTGGTTGTTTTTTTTTTTTTTTCAAAATTTTACTTCATTCAAAGCAATTATTATGACACAAGAATACAAAACAAACAAACAAACAAAAAAAAAAACAGATGGTCACCTGTTGCTTAAATTTTAGGGACTCCCTCTCCTGCATCTAGGTGTAGTAGCTAATGAAAAAGAACCTTCGGATCACCCTCGAATATGGTCAAAACTACATACCTATTGTTTATTTTATTGATGAATTTATATTTTGTTTTAAATTTTTTTAATTTTGATAATTTTTAATAAAGGTATGTGCTCTACTAGGATTCATTCTCATCAGTTCCATCTAGGAGGTTATGTTTTCAGTTGAGTTAGTTTGTGTACTACCTAGCGTCCACATTGCTTGACCACTCATCACTAAATTTGATCAAATTGTCGGTTATGGTCTCATTTAATTTGGGGATATTTAGATCAAAATTAAAGATCACATAAAATATGAAAGTCACACTTTTGGTGATAACATCAGTTGTTTTTATTGTACACTCAGTACTGGGCTTATATTGTAACTAATGAAGTACAACACCTTATATGACCTGAATTTCGACCTTAAAAAGTTTGATCATAGTCGAAATTGTGACAGAATTTTCATCTTTTGACTTTTAAAAATTTGATTTATGCCCTTTGATAACCGTAACCATTGTGTAACGTGTCAGCCTGATCAGATAAACAGTGATCAACATTTTCATGATATAAATTTGGGAATACTTCATAAAATATGGAGAAGTAAGACCAAGATAAAACTTCAGCCCATCCTTACGTTGTCTGCAGTCTCATGACCGACTTATGCTTTTTTGTTTATACTGTATTCACAACAGGGCATTTAGAGTATATGTACATAACCAGTGCATACGGCAGCATAATCGTGCTGACACGTTGGTTTTCATCGGATCACCGAAGTTAAGCAATTTTGAGCCTAGTTAGTACCAGTACTAGGCGCTGTATGTGCTCTCTGCTTATCTCGCCATTTGTCTCCAGTAGTCCTGTTCATACACTTCACTTGCCACTGGTATTTAACAATGTCGACTCAGGAGAGGTGTGGTTGGAGATTGCGTACCTCCTGCCACAAAAATTTCACATGCAGACACCACTACGGTGGGGTATCTATAGTCTGTAAAAGACTGAAGGAGCATGTTGTTGTTAATGTAACTAATGTAATTAATTTATCCATATAAAATCTGTAATCTTTAATAAGAGCTTTAATAACAGTCTGTATGTATAAAAAAATATTTTCAAGTAATTACCTTAGCTATAACTGTAGCCTTGACAATAATCAAGACAAACACGATGGTATAATTAACGACACAAATATTATTAAAAAAAAAAATAGAAATTTATTATTTTAAAATATTTATGTATTTATTTGTCTGCTCGGTTTAATATTTTTCTTATACGTTTGGATATTTGTCTAAATACAAGATATGTGTGGTTTTACCAAGAAAAAACCAAATGCATTTTTTTTTTCGTTTATCGACCAGAAACTAATTTTATTTTTTCTCATAACCAAAACTGTTCGGTATAATGCTATTATTAGTGTTGTGGCAGAGTAAATATTGAATTCATCGTTGTCAGTGTGGTAGCCCTGTAAGCTGGTAATAAGCAAGACAGTGGTATAATGAACAAAAGTATGTTACAAAAGTATACTTCATGATTCTGAGACCATAACTGCCACTAATCACTGCTATGACGTTTAGATGTAACTGTATTTATTGTCTCTGGGTAAGTCCATTTATTCCTGATATGGGTAGATCAATTTACCCCATAATACTATCTAACCTATTTGCCTTAACTAACATATTAAGTTTAACTCTGTACGGCCAAGACTGTTTATCACACGTAATCATCTATTGATATCTATATTTTTATAAAGTAATAGGGTTCGTGTGTTTCTGTCTGTGTGTACAGCTCTCCATCATCAACGAAATATAAAGGAGGTAAGAGGGTAGATCTCTCCTGGTAGAGAAACATTAGAACCCATTTTAGGATGTTTCTGTTATAGGAGACATAAGAATCAATGCCTAATTTCTTTATATACTAGTCTACAAACCACCCCCATATCGAATGACTTATGCTCATTTGCATATCACATTATATTAAATCTCTTTAACTAATTACCTCGACCTTATTACATATTGGAAATATTCTAATCATTTCAACTGTACTATTTACAAAATCTATTTAACATTTAATTATTTAATATATTTTCATTTAATTTTATATTCGATTTATTTCACTTTACGTATATTATCAAAACAATTCATTTGCGAGGAAAGCTTTATGTTTTGGGATTGTATTGAAAATGTAATGGAAATTTCAATTTCGTTCCGTTTTAATCTTTTATATTTTACTTGCCAATATTATTGAAAGAATACAATTCAACTATCGTAATTTTATATAAATAAACAAAAACAAATATTTTAAAATAAAACTTTATTAAAAAAAAAATAATTTTATTTTTAAATGAAAAAAATCAATTTAGTAAAATAATTGTATTAAACACCCCCAGCCTTGTCAGCAAACCTAAACCTATAAAAGTTAACATTTCGAATGTAAACAGTGATTTTTCGATTTTGTTAGCGCTTGCCGCAATTAAAGACAATTAAAACGGAACTAACTTTATTTCCATTCTATTTTTTAAACAACCCCCAAAACATAACGCTCTCTTCCAGTTATAGCCAATTTTTTTTTAATTAAATAAAACAGGTCAAAATAAACAGATAAGCGCATTTTCTTTTACATTTTTCTTACAACCAACGTTGTCATTTTAACCAACTGCAGGATACCGTTACTTTTGTGGGGTTGTTTTGAAAATGGCACGGAGATTATAATTTCGTTCCAATTTAATCTTTCTGGTCGAGCCTATTTCGAAAGCCTGTCTTATCATAGATTTGAACTACAAATAATTTATTACATTTTGATTATTACTATCTTAAGACTTAAAGCTTATATTTATTTCATTTTTCTATTTATATATTGAATTAGTTATTTCCAGTCTTATTTAAACTTAGTGCTTTCTTTAAACCGGATGAACCTTTTATAAAAATATGAGTTTAACGTAAAGAACACGAACAAGGTTTTATTCAACTGAATTTCTTCCAGTTTACTAACAAAATATATAAATTTAAAAGAGATATAAATAATAAAATAAAAAGGTTATGTAATTTAAAAGAAATACACGTACTCACAAAAGCAGAACTTTTTTTACACATTTTTTTCTTTAAAACCATAACAATGAGACTAACAATTACCTAGATCTTAGTAATTATTTGTTTTAATAGAACTGTTTTAATTGTACTGTTTACTTAGTTAACCTAAGTTGGTATTACATTTATTTTACATTTACTTTTTTTTTTTAATTATTACTTTTAGACTGTGACGTTTACACCCGGAAGTAATGAGTCACACGTAGGTCGCTTTTATTCATTCCTTTTGGTCAAGATCAAAGTGTAGTATCTGTTCTTCAGATGCTGCACTTCATTTTCTTGTTCTCTTTCGGTGGAGGAGAAATCCTTCACGACTGAGACAATTTTTATTTTTGTACCTTTTCTCCACGTTAAAAAACGACCCTGGTGTCTAACTCTGTCCCGTGGGGAGGCATAGTAAATAGGTACAATATAATTGTTTATAATTGTACTATTCAGAAATATTATTTATAGTTCGTCCATTTCAGTTAGTATACATTTCCTTTACGCTTAATTAATTTACAATCATTAATATCGTTAAACAATTCCGTTTAAAACCGAAATTATGCCACCCAAACGAAGTAGAAACGAAAGTGAGGAAGAAAGAATGGAAAGATTGGAAGCTAATAGACTAAGAGTTGCTGCAATTCGCTCCAATGAAAACAATTCAGATAGAGAAAGACGTCTAGAACTTAACAGGATACGTCAAAGAGAAAGGAGAGCAAGACTGTCAGATTTGGAAAGAGAAACCCAACGTGAAGCTGACAGAACTAGACATGCTGTAAGGCGGTTAAATTCATCACAAGATGAAATTCAAGAAAGGCAAAGATATGCACTGGAAAGAGAAGCAATATTACGATCGAATGAATTATATGAGGTAAGTAGACGTACACAAGGTGAGTTGAGAGTGGCTCAACGACATCAGAATGAATCGGAAACCCAACGAAGCTTTCGCCTATACCAAGGGCAACAACGAGAGGCTGCATGGAGAGAGAGTATGACTTTGCCCCAGCAATTGACAGAAAACGAGGCAGCTAGACAACGAATGACTGCTTTGAGACACCATGAAATAGAACACTGCAATAGAAAAGGATTGCTCTACAACAAAAATGACTCTCTCACTACAGCTGATATAGGAAAAATGGACAAAGTATGTCAACATTGCTCAGCTGTAAAATTTAAAGGAGAAACCCCTGGTTGTTGTTGTTCTTCTGGCAAAGTTGTGCTTGATAGCTTTCCACCACTGCCTCAGTTGCTTCAAGATTTGCTCTCCGGCAATGGTCCCATCTCTAAAGATTTTCTGCAAAATCTACGCAGTTATAACAATTGTTTTGCAATGACATCATTTGGTCACAAAATTGTGGCAGTACATGGGTGGAATCCTTCTTTTAGAATTCGAGGCCAGGTTTGCCACCAGATTGGGAGTCTTTTACCACCTGAAGATGAAACAGCAAAGTTTATTCAAGTCTACTTCTTGGATAGTCTGGAAGAGGAACTACATAATCGGGGACGTGACAGTAGACTCAATAGAGACATTCTCCAAAGTCTGACTGAATTTTTACATGAGAACAACAGCTTCATTTGTCAGCTGAAAACAACAAAGGAGAGGATTGAAGAAGAACACTTGGTAGAACATAAAGTTGTCATAAGGGAAGACCGAAGGCCGCAAGAAGAGCATCCACGGCGATTCAATGCTCCAACAACAACGTATGAGATTGGCATATTAATGGAGAATGAACCAACAGCTAACCGGGATATTGTCTTGCGTTTTAGAAATGATACATTAAAATGGATCTCCGAACTACATCCCCTCTACGATACTTTAATGTACCCGTTAATGTACCCCTATGGTTCTCCATCTTACAACATCTACATGAAGGCATCCAATGGGCGAAAAGTTACCCAACAGCAATTTTATTCGTACCATTTAATGACTTGGCCTGGAAACTATTTTCTCTGGTACCGAAGGCTATTTCAACAATGGCTGGTGGATGTGTACTGCAAGATTGAAACAGAACGTTTACAGTTCCTGAGGCGTGAGCAACAGACCCTGAGAGCTGACAATTATAGCAACTTGAGAGATTCAATTCTTAGGGAGGATGGGAATCCAGAACAGTTTGGTCAACGAGTTGTTCTTCCGGCAACTTATACAGGAGGCCCTCGATACATGTTTGAGCGTCAAAGTGATGCCATGGCATATGTTCGGCGAATGGGCCGAGCCGACCTCTTCATCACGTTCACAACAAATCCAAAGTGGACAGAAATTACAGAAAATTGTCTTCAAGGGCAAGACCCTCAGGATCGTCCAGATATTGTTGCCAGGGTTTTCAGGCAGAAGCTAAAAAAGTTACTTGAATTTATTAAAAAGGGAGGATTTGGCAGGTTGAGGGCTTTCCTGTACAGTATTGAATATCAAAAAAGAGGACTGCCGCATGCACACATCCTCACCTGGCAGGCCCCAGAGGACAAACTTCTACCAGAAAAAATGGATCTCTGCATATCTGCAGAGATCCCTGACAAAGAGGAAGGTCCTGATCTTCATGCTAAAGTGATGGCACATATGGTGCATGGACCTTGTGAACCATTTAATCCAAAGTGTCCATGTACGATTGACAACAAATGTTCCAAAAAATACCCAAAAGAATTTCTTCAGTGTACCGAGCAAGGCCAAGACTCTTACCCCAAGTACAGGCGAAGAAAACCAGAAGATGGAGGCCAGACTGGTACAATAAGGATGAAGAGAAATGGTCGGTATGTTAATCAAGAAATAACAAACCAGTGGATTGTTCCGTACAACAAGGTCCTCCTTCAGCAGTTCAACGCTCACATTAACGTAGAAATTTGCAGCTCGATCCAAAGCATCAAATATGTCCTCAAATACGTGAATAAAGGATGTGATCAAGCAGTGTTTGAACTACAAAGAACTGATGGAGCAGCTAACCAACAAGGCCAAGTACAAAGTCACATTGTGGATGAGATCCAGCAGTTCCAGAATGCAAGGTATGTCGGCAGTTCAGAGGCGGCCTGGAGGATATTGGAACATCCCATCCATGAACATTTCCCCCCAATTGTACAACTTTCTGTTCATCTTGAAAATGGGCAGCATGTCATGTTCTCAGCTGATACTGCTCTGGAACGAGCCCAAGGTCCACCGCCTGCCACAACTTTGACACCATTTTTTCAACTCTGCCATGAGGATGACTTTGCAAGGGGTCTCAAATACGTAGAAGTCCCTGAGTTTTACACTTGGAACAAATCGACAAAGAAATGGATGAGAAGAATGCGTGGGGTACAAGTTGAAGGTACTGAAAATGATGATGTATGGAAGGCACCATGCATTGGGAGAATCTACACGATTAGTCCAAAAGCAGGGGAGTGTTATTTCTTACGCCTGTTGCTCAATGAGGTTGCTGGTCCAACTTCATTTCAAAATTTGCGAGCATACAATGGTCAGGTGTTTGAAACATACAGAGCAGCGTGCCTTGCTCGAGGCCTTCTAGAAAATGACCATCACTTGCATCAAGCAGTAGGAGAGGCAAGTGCCACTCAATCACCTTCAAATTTGCGAAGCCTATTTGTGATAATTTTAACAGCCTGTGAGCCAAGAAATCCTCTTGAGATCTGGATGGCTTTTCGTGATGTAATATCTGAAGACATTCTTCACAGATACAGGCAAGAAGTTAACAATCCAGAAGCAGATTTTAATGAGGACATCTACAATAAAACTCTTTGTCTAATTGAAGAAAAAGTTCTCCTTATGTGCGGTCAACCATTGGCAAGCTATGGATTACCTGCACCAACGCAAGGGAGAGATGAAAGACTCGCGAGAGAGTATCAACGTGAAGTTACTTATAATCTTGAAGAACTTTCCCTACAAGCAAAAAATATGCAAGAAAAACTGACCGATTCTCAAAGAGAAGTTTACAATTCATTCATGGCAATGTTGGAAGCACAAGGTGAAATGAACAAAAACATGATGTTTCTTGATGCTCCAGGTGGTACGGGCAAGACTTTTGTAATCAATTTGATCCTTGCAAAGATTAGATCCATGAGAAAGATTGTGCTTGCAACAGCATCCAGTGGCATTGCTGCTACTCTACTACAAGGTGGCCGCACTCTTCACAGCACTTTTAAAGTACCCTTGGATACTCATCGAATGGATCAGCCAGTTTGCAAAATTACTGGTAACTCAGCCTTGGCAAATGTAATTAGAGACACCTCTGCAATCATTGTAGACGAAGCCCCAATGACGCACAAGAGTGCTTATGAAGCAATTGACCGAACACTGCAAGACATCACAGGAAACAAGAATCCCATGGGTGGCATTCCAACCTTATTTTGCGGTGATTTCCGTCAAATCCTCCCAGTGGTTAAAAATGGCACAAGGGCTAACATTGTCAATGCAAGTTTGAAACAATCCTATCTCTGGAGGCACGTTATAGTGAAGAGACTGACTACTAATATGAGAGCCTATATCTCTGATAACACAGCTACAGCAGACTTCTCAAAATTGCTTCTCCAAATCGGTAATGGTCAGTTTCTTATCACTTCTTCACCTGACACAATTAAGATTCCAACTGCGCTTGGTAAATGTGTCGGTAATCAGAAGCAACTGAAAGACAAAGTGTACCCAGACCTGCAAAACAATGGAAAATCACCGGATTGGCTTGCTGAGAGGGCTATTATTTCGCCATTAAACAGCAATGTGAATCATTTGAACAATTCAATAATGAATGAATTTCCAGGAGACACAAAGCAATACAAGTCAGTTGATTCGGCTACTAATGAATATGAAGCTGTTCACTACCCTGTGGAGTTTTTAAACTCTTTGGAGATATCTGGAATGCCTCCACACATTTTAAATCTCAAAATTGGATCGCCAATCATGATTCTTCGATCCTTGGAACCGCCAAAAACAACAAACGGAACCAGATGTGTTATCACCAGATTGCACACCAATGTACTTGAGGCCACCATTTCCTGTGGTCCCTACAAAGGCGAAACCGTTCTACTGCCAAGGATCCCCTTAGTTCCATCGGACTCAAAACTTCCATTTAAATTCCGGAGACTCCAATTTCCTGTGAAGGTGTGTTTTGCAATGAGCATAAACAAAAGTCAAGGTCAGACATTTAACACCATTGGCGTAGACTTGACATCAGACTGCTTCAGTCACGGTATGTTTTACGTCTCCATCAGCCGGACAGGAAGTTCAGAAAAACTCTACATTCTGGCTCCAAATCAAAGCAGCAGAAATGTAGTTTACCCTGAGGCTCTTCAGTGAAAAGTTCGAGAAATGGATATGAGGAAAAACTGACATGATCTGATTGTGGTAAGTTTTTAGTATTGAATGTGCAAGATAAAATTTAAGCAAGAGTTGAAAATTACTTCAATGAAAAATTTACTATGTAACATCAAGTAACCTTCCTTTTTGATGAAAATGTTTTGTGAAGTTCCTGATTGAATTTCAGTCACTACAAGAGGTAGTTAAAATGTTAATCACCTTATGCAATCGTTGCTCTTACAACATCAACTTACTGGAAAGGTGCCCACAGATTTTGGTAACCGAGTGCGCAACAAAGCTCCGTGCGAAGCACGGGTATCTTTGCTAGTATATATATATTTCTTTTTCAATACTTTCTTTGCAGGATATTAATTGTGAAGATATCTCTGACCAGTGTCCCCCCGTATCATGTGCATATCCTGATAAAGAGAGGGGTGAGTGCTGCCCGATGTGTAAGAACTGCTTTTACCTGAGAAGACATTTCCACCACAAGCAGAAGTTTATGCAGCCTGGCGGTGATCCGTGCCGTATTTGCACCTGCCAGGTATCGTCAATCAAGAAAATTGATTATTTAAATATTGATTCCCTCTTCGAAGTAAATGTTTGAAAAAGTATGTTAACGTGTTTGTGAAGTAACAAACAAGCCTAAGAAAGGAAGTGTGTAGCAAACAACAGTAGTTATTCTATTGTGTTTTTTTTTCTGTGGAACTGAGCAGATACATGTTTTGAAGATTTATTTCAGAAACTGGTCCTCAAAGAGGCAAAATAGTAGATGGATATATTATTGTTTAAACCAGGAGTTGTGCATGTCAACATGAAATAAGAAACAATCTTTTAGCCAATGTGTAAATCTAATATATAAAAGGCTATATGTCTGTCTGCCTTCATATTTTCAAATTCTATCTCCTCTGAAACAAAAAGTCGCAGAGCGGCGCTAGGGGTCTCAAATGATGGGATTTTTCATGGACCGTTCTTTTATGGGTCTTTAGCCGATTAAAATAGTTTTTAAGGAGTCAAAAAATGGATCAAAATTGAAAAAAATTGTTATACGTTTTGTACATTCTTAATTTTTAATCAGTTCATATGTGTGTCACGTTGGTACAATGGTAATGTCACCAGCTTTGAATGTTACAATTTCGGTTTCAATTCTACCTGATGGCACCCAAATACCTTTCTTTTTTTTAACTTTTTGAAATTACGACTAAAATATTATGTTATGCTGTAGTTCTTTACTTTTTAACCGAGTAATCTATTATTTCATAACTCGTGTGCCAAGCTGCTCGGCGAATGTATATAACAAACACTGTCAATTCAAGAGAGAGATGTTCAATGGCAGGTGGCTTGTTGACAACTGGTGACAAAGGTCGGCTTCCTCCGCTGATCTTTTTCCGAATTCCATTCGTTTACCAACACATTTCTCAATTGTCAATCAAATCCACATTCCAAATGATTATTTACATTTTCGAAACTTGGTCAACTAAAGAATGTTGAATTCAAAGTTTTTGTACATTCTTCCCAATTGTTATGATTTTTTGATGACATTTCTTGGTTTGAAGACTTGTCAACAATATTTGCATTTGTGCACCAAGCTCCATATGCGTATGTGCATGACCAGCAATAATTCTGGCATTGATCAGAATGCTATTCAACAATATATTCACTATATCTCCGCCGCATTCTCCATGTCCGTCGCATTCTCCATCTCCGCCGCATTGTCCATGTCCGTCGCATTCTCCATCTCCGCCGCATTCTCCATGTCCGTCGCATTCTCCATCTCCGCCGCATTCTCCATGTCCGTCCCTTGGATTTCGTTGCCAACAAAGAAGTCCGGCGTCGCTGCAATCTCCAGACAATTACTGACCTACTGCGGGCCCGACGCCTTCGATGGTTCGGTCATGCCTCTCGCTGTGATGCAGGGGTCTTTATCCATGAGGCTATCTCCCCACATCCTCTACCCGGCTGGAAAAAGCGTGTCGGTGGCCAGCTAAGAACGTGGCTCGGGACTATCAAAGCCGACGCTGAGCTTATTTCGGGCCCGCTCATCTATCAATAGCCTGTCCCGTTGGAGACGTGACTGGCTATTGCTCACTCGGGATCTTGCCTCCGATCGCCGGGCTTGGGCCGCAGCGGTACGAGATGTGCATCTTCATGAAGCTGGCTCAACTCCTCCAGGGTGAATGTCGTTTCAAGTACAAGTAAGTAAGTATTCAACAATATATACGGAATCTGGACAGATTAAAATATATTTAAGTGTATTTTATGCCCCACTAGTATACATATATATAGAGAAATGAAATGGTGTCTTTACTTAATCCCATTGGTCCTTGTTAATTCCATGTTAGTAGGCAAAAAATGATGATTAAGTCCCCAAGCAAGTTCGAATTTTCTGCACTCTGAACAGTAATTCTTCTGAATTTTAAGAAATAGATTTAATTTGTTTTGAAATTTAAAAAAAAAAAAATAAGCACAGTTTTTCAGTTAACATTTTTCTCTTTTTGATTTGGTCAATTGGGTCTGGGATTTGGCACAAAGAAGAACACTATCTGAATGCGGACGGATTTCTTCCAATCTAGCATTGAAATTTGCTTCTGCAGATTCTACCAGTTTTGTTTATGTTGATTCTGTCCTGGATTAGCATGTGTGGTTGCCAGAAGGGAACATATTCGACAACACACCCTAATCTGACCTTGATTTTCACAATACAATATGGCACACCAATTTTACTGGAAAAATCCTTCATATATTACTCACAATATATTCATAGATTGTCAGAATCTGCAACAAAGCCCAAGGAAATACTACAATTTGAAAAATTCTGAAGCCAAAAAAAAACTTTATCCTGCCTTGACAGAGTTCAAAATAAACTTTGTAGCCTAGTCGGGGATGCCCTTTTCTCTTCCCTGCAACCTCTTTCTTACAGAAGAGACGTTGCAAGCTTGTCTCTGTTTTCTCGTTATTTTCATGGCAATCGCTCGTCTGAGCTGCAATCTATGGCCACATCCTTGCCAAACTTTCACGAAAAACACTCATCTAACTGAAAACACTATCAACTATTTCCCTCACTCTTTATCCGTGCCTAAACCTAAACGTAGATTCCATGTACAAAGCTTCTTTCTTAGAACTGCACACCCGTGAAACTTCCGTTTGCCTGCTTTCCAGCTGATTACAATATGGTCGTCTATAAGTCCAACGTAAACAGGTTCTTGATGAGCCGTATGTTGGCTGTCTGTTTACGGTTTCAAATTGGCTATTTTATTTTATAATTAAAAACAAGGGTCATGTTTAGAGGAGACTGTAAGTTTTTGTTTTATTATAGTTTCTTTTTTTTTTTAATTTAAAAATGAACGTGGAAGTGAATTGACATTTGTTTCTTTATAATTTATATAAAATAATTATTCAGAAAAAAAAAAACAAAGCAAAACAATGTGTTGTGTTGAATTTTCATTGGAAAAAATCTAAATTTTTTAAATCAATTCTTTTTTAGCTTTAAAGGGTTAAAAAAGAATTTGCTAAAATATTGTTAAATTCGTCGTTATGTATTTTATTTTATTTTTTTAATCATTTTATTTATAACGTTGTAAAATTTTTCAAACTACCGTGGAATTTTTACAGGTTCTGCCAGTTATTATTATTATTATTATTATTATTATTATGTAGAAATATTATTTATCCTTGTAAAGTAGTAAAGACATTCATTATTGTGTTATCTACTTTACGTACCTAATTGTAGTGCAATTAACATGGTATAACAATGTCTCTTCAAGGGAGAGTGGTAGAGAAGGAAAAATATATTTTAAAAAAATTTTGTTCAATTTCATTTTTTTCTAAACCATCTTTAATTTTATGACTTAAAAACTAAAAAAACTTACATCTTCTAACTACTTTCTGTTTTCTTCCCCCACCTCCGAGCGACATATGGTTACAGTGTTGTTATTTTATGAAATGTTATGTGTCTGTTTCCTTTTGCAGAATGGGGAAGTGTTGTGTAGCAGGATGAACTGCTCCATACCGAAATGTGACAACCCACAGCAGCTTCCGAAACACTGCTGTCCCACCTGTCCGAACAGCTGCGAAGTAAGAGACGGAACAGTCTATAGTGAAGGGGAAACATTCACAGACCCTTATGATCCATGCCAAGAATGTGTTTGTCAGGTAAATAATCTATTATATAAAGGGTAGTTGTCTGTGTGTATGTGTTTATGTCCAGCTAAAAATCTAAAACTACAAAACAGACACTCACAAAGATGACATTTTCTTGATTAGCAATGAATCTATATGTAGAACTCGCTTACTTGCATCTTGTCTTTAATGATCGGGTGATTATATCTTTTAAAAAACAGGATGACAAAGGAATATAAATATTTATATATATTTATATATATATATATACGTACATACAAATATATATATATATACCTGCTTGAATCTTGTCTTCAACAATCGAGTGATTCCATCTTTTACAAAAGAGAATGCAGGTGGCCTGCTTTTTTTTATTATTAAACTTTCAGTGGTATCCATAAATTTATAAACTTTTCAAATCTTGACTCATGAAATAATTCTTTCAAAAGATATGACTAACTCATTGTATTCAATTTTCAAATTTTGACTCATGAAATAATTCTTTCAAAAGATATGACTAACTCATTGTATTCAATTTTCAAATTTTGACTCATGAAATAATTCTTTCAAAAGATATGACTAACTCATTGTATTCAATTTTCAAATTTTGACTCATGAAATAATTCTTTCAAAAGATATGACTAACTCATTGTATTCAATTTTCAAATTTTGACTCATGAAATAATTCTTTCAAAAGATATGACTAACTCATTGTATTCAATTTTCAAATTTTGACTCATGAAATAATTCTTTCAAAAGATATGACTAACTCATTGTATTCAATTTCGCACCAAACACATAACACAGATCGAATCTGACTTTGATGCAGTTGTCAACGATCGAACGTACAATTTTTCTTTTTTAGGTGCCATCGCCCCTGGACTTAGCAACACCAACAAAATGAGGAAAAAAGTTAGTTTTTCATGCCACGCAAAGTCAAAAAAAAAACCAATTCAAAAACTGACTTTTCATTTAATAAAAAAAAGCTATACATCATTTTACAAATTAAATTTTTTTTTTTCTTTTTCTTAGGGATCTGAAATTACATGCGAAAGCAGAGAATGCCCTCCTCTCAGCTGTACCCATCCGGCGAGGAAACCCGATGAATGCTGTGCTTCTTGCACTTTCTGTCTTTATGACAGTCGGATCTTCCGGAATGGACAGACCTTCTTAAACCCCAAAGACACAAGTGAGAAATGCAAGTGTACCGTGAGTAAGATTTGGTGATTTATTTTTACATTTTCAAGTGGATTGCAAGAGTGCAGGTGACATGAAAGGGTTATTAGTGTGGAATTGGTGAGTTGAGTTCAAAATTCTGTCAGTTTACTGATGTCCATTCCTTGGGGCAAAGGTATGAACCCATTGCTACCAGAAATAAAATAACTGTGAAAATGTGTTTATGATTATTTACAAAAGTCATCGACATTGAATTGTTTAAAATTTTGTGCTTATTTGAATTCGAAGTGGAGAAGCCCTAACATGAGTCCTTCAATAGCAGATCTCATCAGTCGATATTTCAGTGGAGATTGGTAGACATCAACGGTCTGGATCTCATGAGAGATTCAGTTGATACGTCGTTGGTGATTGACAAACATCATCAGTTGATATCTGTGGATATCAGCAGATATCTTGTTAGAGACTGGCGGACATCATTGGTTGGTATCCTGTTAGAGATCAACAGTTGAATCTTTAACCGATGATCTCCAACAGTTTTTAGAGATCATCAGTTGAAATTTCATTGGCAATTGATGGACATTATCAGTCAATATCTCAGTGGAGATAAGTAGACATAATCAGTTAACATTTCATTAATGAACATCATTAATGGAGTCAAAATTAATATAATGATTCAATTATACCGAATAGAAATCGTTTTGCAGTCAGTTACACATTAATAATACTGTGGGGTAACACATTTCTAAAACAGAGTTGCACATTCATGACTGAAACTTGGGAGACAAACTGAAGTTTATTTCTACCAAAAACGCTTGGATTGCAGAAAGGATTGTGAATTTTATTAATGGCTAGTGGGTGGGTGCCCGGCGTTGCTCATGCGCTGGGAAAAAAATCCCTCCTCTCCCCAAAATAAATTAAAACAACGTTTCTTTAAATCAAAATAGAAGAGAGTGCCCATGCGACCCTAAAAAGAAAAAAAAAAGAGCTGCGGTGGCCGGGCTCGAACATGAAATGCGAAAGAGGGGAAGAAAGCAAAAACTTACACGCAAACACTTTTGCCTACACGGCTTATGACGTTATAAACTTGTAAAATAAGCATTTTAAAAAGTTTTAGTTCAATATGCATGCGTGACTTGCAAAAAAACGGACCCCCCTTTCCAAAAAGTGGTCAAGTTAACCCCCATAGAATGAATAATGAATATTTTTTTTAATTTTCACATATTATACTGGGGCATTGCTTTTAAAATGGGACCAGTTTCATGCTGGTCTGATGCGAATGATAAAAGATTTTAGCAGGCATACAAGCACACACACACACACACACACACACACACACACACACACACACAAACACAAATACGCACGCAAAAACACACAGACGTTTGAGATTTATATAATAGAAGAAGATTGCATTTTTTGTGGTGGCGGTGGGGGTTACACTGTATTTGTACACTTACCTGACTCCACAAATCAAGGCACCGTTAAGAAAGGAGGAAGTGCTATATAGTAAAAGGGAAGGGAAAAATACCAATGATCTGATTGGTGGTGCAAAATCATGTGATGTTAGAGAGAGGATACTTTTGAAATAGTCAGTTGTTGAGAAGCAGTGTCAGTTAACTTGGCTCAACAATGGCACCCCACTTCACCGTCTAGTTTTCTGAGGACCTTATATGTATCTTTACATTCTTTCCATTTTCATTCTTCATTTGGATTCGCAGTAATATTTATTTATTTATTTACTTTTTACCACGGTGTCATTATTCCGAAATTACAACAACAAGCCGGCATCAATAGATTGACAATTTTGTATGCCGTATGCAAGAGTATTTATCAATGAACATAATAAAACAAAGATTGTGGAAATTTATGCTTGAAACTTGATGGACAAGTCAGGCATAGATTAAAGTTTATTTGTACTAAGTTGGATTGCAGAAATGATTGTGAATTCTATTAAAGATTTTGTGGGTCAGCCTTTATTTGGATCATTCAAATTATTATTCTCATCTAGTTGTTTTGGCTAATATAACCTCCAACCCAGTTCAGGTACATTCTATTCAAATATTGGAAACCTTGATGTTGAACAAGGGAATATTGAAATGAATCCTTTATTTAATCCCTAGGGGGTAGATGGTTCTCATTCTGTCAGCCATAACCAGATAGCAAAAGTGTGAATGTATGTTATCCATAGTTAGTATCACCTGTAAGAATGGTTTAAGTTTTCAGAAGACTGTTACTTAGAACTGATTTTTAATCATTAGGCTATAGTAGTTTGAGTAATACTCCCTGACCCACCAATCCTTCACTGCAGACGTCTCTAGATGCCAGAAGATTTCCTTTTTTAATAGCTTCTTTACCTAGACTGTTTGCCTTTGAAATTCTCTCCCTGTTCCCCGTTTCACCAATCATACCAAATGTAACAATATCATCGTAATCTATATATATATATGAAAGGCAAAATGTGTGTTAGTGTGAGCACATTTTATGTATGTCCGACGAAGGCATTTCGGGGGGGAGGTCATTGTTTCTTAGAACTTTTTAAATGATACCTAGATTATAATATCTGCAATTCATAAAAAAGGTCGTGTTTATTTTTAATTTGGGCGACTTTTACACACTATTTCCATGATTTTTTAAAATCTCCGCGTGTTTGTTTGGCTTTTCCATATATAAGCGAAACTGAATCTGTAGAAAAGCCAGTGCCCTGGCGCTTGTGCCGGGGACGTCCGGAAAGCAATGAGCTTTGATCAATGTGGCCAAAACCCGTCATATCAGACAGTTGCTATTCATTTGAACACTCCCCTTTTTTATCAGGAGTGGTTTTCCCCAACATCTTGGGGGAAACTGGCTTGCAGCCAAAGTTAAGTTTCCCTATCACGTGATGTTTGACCTCATTAAATTTACGCACCTGTCACTTAACTTTTTAATTGTTAAATTAGAACGCTTTTCACTTCCTGTCCCATCATGGCCGAACGGTAAGATGTCAGGTTTTTTTAACTTTTTTTTTCTACCTTTGTCTCAAGGCTTTGGGTTCGAGCCTACCTGCCTTCCAAAACTTTATCTTTTACACCAACAAACACCCGGGCAATGCTGGACACCCATGCTAGTCTATAATATAAAAGCAAAAATGTGTGTGTGTGTGTGTGTGTGTGTGTGTGTGTGTGTGTGTGTGTGTGTGTGCATTTTTTTTGTATGTCCAGCAAGGCTTTTTTCGGGTGGGGAGTCACTCATTCTTACAACTTTTTATATACTTGCTAGATTATAATATCTCCGATTTACGAAACGAGGTCACATCTATCTTTTATTTCAGTGACTTTTATGTTACAAAATTTGCCACTGTGATTTCATTTCTCTATGGTGTAATGTTTCACATAGAAAACCACAGATTGACATTCGTTTAATCGCTTGCTTTTTTTAAACATTTACTTTCAACCATTATCACTTCTGTTCCCTCATAGTGTCGTGGTAAGTTATGAGGCTATTTGCTTCAAGGCTTTGGGTTCGAGCCTACCTCCCTACCAAAACTTTTTTTATTTTTCCTTGTACACCGACACCCAAGCGATGCCGGGCATCCCCACTAGTCTATTATATAAAAGCGAAAATGTGTGTGTGTGTGTGTGTGTGTGTGTGTATTTTTTGTATGTCCGCCAAAGGCTTTTTTCGGGGGGGTGGCTCTGGAAGGGTCACTTATTCTTGCAACTTTTTATATATTTTCTAGATTGTAATATCTCCAATTTACCAAACGAGGTTGTCTATATCTTTTATTTGAGCGACTTTTATGTTACAAAATTCGCGCTGTGATTTCATTTCTCTACTACTATGGCATGATATTTGACCTAGAAGACTACACGTTGACGTTCGTTTAACCACCTGCTTTTTTAAACGTTTAATTTCAACCATTATCACTTCTCTACCCGCTTAGCATTGTGGTAACGTCTCACACCTTTTTTTTTTCGCCTTTACCTCAAGACTTCGGGTTTGAGCCTACCTCTCTACCAAAACTTTTTTTTTCTTTTACACTGACAAACACCTAGACAACGCCGGGCACCCCTGCTAGTCGTTAGTAATAGAAATTTGGTAAATTGAATTACTTAAGGTTAAGGAGACGACTCATAAAGAACTTGTTTTCATTGGACTTGAAGACGACCATACCATAGTCAACTGGAAAGCAGGCAATCAGGTAGGCAGTTCTAAGAAAGAAACATTGTTCATGAAATCCACATTTAGGTTTAGGCACAGATAACGAGTGGGGGAAATTATTGATAGTGGTTTCAACTAGACTATTGTTTTTAATGAAAGTTTGACATATCTCTAAAATTGTTAATTAGTTTTTATAAATTTCTAAATTATAACTCAAATCCAAATGTCCAAGTGTGAATATTTCGTTGTCTAAAAAAATTCTAATTCCAAAAATTTTGAGACATAATCTGTTTTTACTCTTTGAATGTTTTCTGACAGAACGGTTCCATGATCTGTGCTTCTATCGATAATTCTTGTGTTGATGATACTGGGAAGAAATACCAGGATGGTGCCATGTTTTCCAAAAGCAAATGTGAGGACTGTGCATGCCAGAGAGGAAGGATCAGATGTCGATCAAAACCGTGCCCAACTCTTAATTGCCAATACCCGGCCAAGACCTCACCCACTGATTGTTGCTCAGCGTGTGAAGGTAAGAAACCATTGTAACATTTTTTAACGTTGAACAAACAGTTCGCGCATCGTCTTTTATATAAACGCACACTTTTGCGCATGCATGTTTTCATCAGTGAGCGATCAAGTAACCAAGTCAAATAAATCTTTCTATATACAAACATTGTGCATGGTGTTTATACGTGCTGGTCTTTCTTTCATAGTCACTTCTTTCGCTGTTCATGACAAGCCATGATTTTCTCGTGGTTGTTGACCCTTCACCGCCTCTGTTTAGCTAGACCAGGGTCTCCAAACTTTTTGAATGACAGGCCATGTTGCTGACATTTTAGAGCTACACTGGTGAAAATAAAAGGATACCTGGACATGTTTTATGCTGTTTTGTCCATTAGCAAAACCATTTTGTGAACAATTTTTCTGAATATTTTTATAGAGCTCTACAGCCCGATTAAAGACTTTGACAGGCCAAATCTGGCCCGCGGGCCATAGTTTAGAGACCCCTGAGCTAAACAAACAGAACTACTCGTGCATGAAAACACGATGGAAACTCGCTGAGGTTTCAAGGGCTTTATTTAGAGATAGTTTTTTCATGGGAAGAGAGACTAATATCTTAACTAATTACTTGTTTTTCTAGCTTAGTCTTAAGAATGGTGATTGAGCGATGCAGATGAGCAAAATCTCGAGGTAACACTGGCTTAGATTATCTTTACATTGTCAGACACATCTTGTCTGTATCGCTCCCAACAAGAGACTAATTTTTTAAAACTCCATTTGGTTCTTTTCTCAATAGCATGACATCATCACCTCCTCATATCGTCATATTGCTCTCCCTGCATTTCTAGTACATTATGTCTAAGGAGCTAACCTTTGACCCCTCCCCTCCCATTCAACCATGCCACTTGCGGCGAGTTATATTTCTGTTTGCCGCCAGATTATTCAACATACAGTGCCGGCAAAAAGAAAGTCTACACTTGTAATTTTTTCAAAAACTGCAGATTTCAACTAAATTTAATGTAACAATTCAAACAACCTATACCTCATTTGATTCGCCTTTTAGTCCTCTATAATTTTACCTGTTCATATTTGACTTTATTGAAATATTCTAGTGTTCACGTCAATTTAAAATAAAAACTTCAAATTAAGGAAGCAAAAAGAAAGTCTGCAGCAACAAATTTGATTAAAACCAGCTTAAATTATTATCCCTAAATCAGTTTAAATTATCCCTCAACAGGCAACAAAGCATCTCTAATCGTAATTGTTGTTGTTTCAGGTTATACAACGTAACATTTAGTCCATATGCCACAACTTTCTCTTAGTGATCGTTAGGAGCTCTTTAATCTCCACCTTTCTGGTTTATCCAATCAAGAAATTGGCCGCAGATTGAAATGTGATGAAAAAACGCTACGAAAGACTGTGCAAAAACACCAAACCACCAGCAGTGTTCGTGATGCCCCTAAATCTGGTCGTACTAGAGTTACTTCTCTCAGGGAAGACAATGCTATCAAGATCTGCAGCCTAAGAAACAGATTTGAAACGGCTCCCCAAATCCAACAGCAGTGCGATTCTGTTAAAAAGTGCTCTTTTTCTACTGTCAAGAACAGATTAAATGAATTTAATATGCAAGGATATGTTGCAAGATGCAAGCCAATAATTTTTGTAAAGAACAAAAAGCGCCGTCTGGACTTTGTCAGAGGCAATGAAGATCATGACTCTTCATATTAGTCAAAAGTGCTTTTTAGCGATGAAAGCAAGTTCAATAGGCTAGGCAGTGATGGTAGGCAGTACGTCCGTTGGAGGAAAAACGAAGAATTTAATCCTAGGTGCTCAGTTTCAATGCTGCAAGGTGGTGGAAGTTCAGTTTTGGTGTGGAGCATTATTAGTATCAATGGGGACAGGGCCTATAGTATGCTTGCAAGGTCGAATTAATTAGACCAAGTGCATTTATATGTTGACTGAGCATGTTCTACCCTACTTTGGTCGGAATTTGGATCATAATCGCATCCTTGTGCAGGATAATGCTCCCATTCACACAGCTGGCAATGTCAAGAGGTTCCTGGAAGAGCATGATATTCCGTGTTTGGATTGGCCTGCACAATCTCCATACCTTAATTCTATCAAAAACGTATGGCATTATATCAAGCAACAGCTACGTAATGATAAAATTTCAAATTTGGAAGATCTTTGGACAAAAATTAATGAAAAGTGGGATGCCCTTTCCCCGGAGCATTGCTGCAGTCTAATTCAAGGAATTCCCAAAAGATTGCAGGCTGTCAAATTGCAGAAGGGCTATGCTACTAAATATTAACTAGTTCATTTTGTTCCTGTTGTATTTGTGTTGCATTAATGTCCTACAGTTACATTTAAATAACAATTTTCCATTGTGCGAACTTTCTTTTTGCCTCCTTAATTTGAAGTTATTTTTTTAAATTGACGTGAACACTAGAATATTTCAATTAAAAGTCAAATATGAACAGGCAAAATTATAAAAGGCCAATCAAATGAGATATAGTTTGTTTAAACAGTTACGTTAAATTTAACTTAAATTTGCAGTTTTTGAAAAAATTACAAGCGCGGTCTTTCTTTTTGCCGCCTGTGTATACTAATGTAACCCTCGCCAATATTCATACTAGTTAACACACTCGCTACTTACTGGCGTAGGGTCCTCATATATAACCCCTTTTCTTTTTAAAGTGACGGATATTCAAGTCAAAACGAAAAGGATACACTGTTTTACATGCTTAGTGTGTCATTTGTAATTTTGGAAATAAATGAATTCAAGTGATTTTTTGCTTGTATATAAATAATGCAAATTCGGAATATATACATCTTTTCTATATCTTAAAAATATTTGTCGCAGGAGAGAAAAGTTTTGTACTAATTTTCTGTTCCCTTCAGCATCATCAGCAGGGTTTGTTTTTTGGAGGTTGTTCTTTTTAATCACTCCATGTTCTGTCCCTGGCTAGGTATGGCCACATATTAAATAATGCATGACCCTATATCAGATAGCGATTACATAAATAAAGAAATAAATAAATAAATAAATAAATAAATATATGTATAATTGAGGGATTTGAAATATATCTCAGTAGGAACAAAACTAAATAATCCTAATATAAATAATATAGCTTGAATGATATTGAATATTTAGTTAAAACAGTATACATTCACGAAACAAATTTAAATAAATAAAATTATTAGACATAATTTGATGGTTGTTTTGTTTTACGGAATATTAACCCCTTTTGGGTTATTTAATGTCGAATCCAGTTATTTTGGAAACAGTTTTTATGCTTCAACTTCTTTATATCTTCAAATATTTATTTATGGAGTTTGGTTTGGTTGTTTTGTTTTATGGCATATCAACCCTTTTCGGGTTATTTAATACCGAATCCAGTTATTTCGGAAATAGTATTCATGTTGCATCCAGTTATTTCGTAGGAGGTATTTATTCAAGCTCTATCTATCTTCAATTGCTAGTTTTTGCTAGTCTGGCATTGTTGTTTTATAGTGGATTTTATCGTTTTTGGTTCTTGCCCTGCAGAACATGAATGAGTTTTACAATGGGAGAGGGAAAAGGGTTACAGCATTAATGTTTGGTAGATTTTAAGTTAGGAAACCAGTCAGAGAAAGAGGAAAAGGGGAGGAAAAGGTGGATTGTGTTTTTGTTTTTGGTTTGGCAGAACATAATCAGGTTTTGCAAAAGGAAGTAGAAAAACAAAAAAGCATCAATGTTAGGTGCATTTCGTCTCCGGAAGCCAATATCTTCAGACAGCCTGATCTGGTAGCACCAGAACATAATTTGAAGATAATAAGGATACATATAAAGGCAAAAAAAAAAAAAAATTGAGACATATTTGAGTTCAATATCTTAGATTAGAGAAAGTATATTTATTTGAAGTAAATCTAATAGACATATCAGGTAATCATTGAAGTGAATATAATACTTATAGTTATAATAAATATGTGTAAAACTCGTATATAAATATGGATTAATTTATATTGAAAATTATTTTTTAAATATTCAGTTTTAAATAAATAATAATTAATAAATAAAATAAAACTACTAAATTAGAAAATAATAACATACAGTTAAAATTCAATGAATCTAAGGAATAAAATTAGATTATGTAATGGGAAACAACTCCGTATACTTCTGGAAGTAAATTATCTCCTATATATATCATCATTATCTCCGATATATATCATCCACATACAGTACTGTTTGCTGTTTCACAGCTCATCAGTGTGGCTAGACAGGCAAAACCTTCAAGCCAGGATTGAAACCCGACCGTCTGTACGACAGTCAAAGCTCATAACCATTATGCTATCAGCAGCTGTTGAGCGAGTCGTGAGTTTAACGATGTTTTGACATCGTCCGAAATACCTAAGCTCGATTTGTTTACACAAAGAGCATCGCTTTATATGCTAATGGTAATTCGTGTATCACTTCTCAATATGCTCAACTCAAGATGAGGAGCATTATAGTCATCCACATACAGTACTGTTTCGCTGTTTCACAGCTCATCAGTGCGGCTAGACAGGCAACTACCTCAAGCCAGGATTGAAACCCGACCGTCTGTACGGCAATCAAGGCTCCTAAGCATTATGCTATCGGCGGCTGCTGAGCAAACATTAATAATTTTGAAAATTATGAATAAGTTTTAAAAGGAGAAACAAAACAAAATCAAATTGAGTGTACGATCGTTTCATGAATGTAGACTGTTACAACTAAACAATCATTCTGCAAATGATATTCATTTTATTAATATCGGCAGATAATATTGGCAATAATTAACAATAAATGTTTTTTTTTAAATATTGTCTCCTTATCAGCACAAATGGAGTGGGGATAGGGTAAGACGCCAAAATAAACTAGCATTTTTATAATAGGTAAGGTGGATAAATCTTAATGGTGAACGGGATGTCAATAATTGTTTTTATGTTTGTCACTATATATATATATATATATATATATATATATATATATATATATATATATATAATATAAAGCTGAACGTCTGTGTGTGTGTCTGGTCACGAATAGGCTCCTATATGGTTGACTATTATAGAAAACTGATCACATATAATGATAGATGTACTGATACACAGGAATGGGTATGTTTGATCTGGCATAATGATGATTCATTAAAATTGTGGGGTCTGCGAATTCGAAGCTATCTCTTTACAACCCTTCCTTTTCATAACCTATCATACTTTCATAAATCAGTTCATTTTCTGTAGGCTGTTTTTGAACCCAGTCAACGACAGGTACTTTTGCTAGTATATATATATATATAAGCATGTTGTTGTCCTTGTTTTCTTTGACCATCCACCTACTTACTACAAAAATGCCAGTTTAATTTGGTGTCTTACCCTATCCCCCACCCCATTTGTACTGATGAGGAGACAATATTAAAAAACCATTCCTTGTCAATTATTGTCAATATTATTTGTCAATATTAATAAAATGAATATTGTTTCGAAACGATCGTACACTCAATTTGATATTGTTTTGTTTCTCCTTTTGAAATCGATTCATAGTTTACAATTATCTCTATCCTTAATATTAATGCAGCTCTAGGATAAATATACCTATTGAGCTTATTATATATCTGCAGTACCATGAGCAGTGTTCCTTTAAATATTAACACATTAAATTATTAAATTAAACTTTGCTCTTGTAGACTTCCGATTTAATTCCCCCCCTCTCTCTCTCTCTCTCTCTCTCTCTCTCTCTATATATATATATATATATATATATATATATATATATACAGGGTAAAATTGTGATCAAAGAATCAGCAGTTTTGTTTTGTTTTTTTTAAATAGAAAACAGTCATAAAGCAATTAGTTTTATGACTCTATCCATGTCTTACTGGTGCTCTCACTAACAGAATCCAAAATAATCTCATGTGTAATTTGCCATAAACATATTTTCATACAAATACATGTGTATATATAGTTTAAAATCATCCTGTAATAATAAAGTTCAAACAACTACATTATTATTTTTACTTGCATTTTTTTTTTTAGTAATTACTTTAAATTTTTTTTTCTTTTTGTGCTTGTGTGCATAGACTGCGCTTACTATGGTGAGGTATATCGCAATCTTCAAACTTTCTCGGACCCAAGCGCTCGCTGTTCTGCCTGCCTGTGCAAAAATGGCGATGTGACATGCAGCCGTGAGCCCTGTCCTATACTGTCCTGTACACACCCGTCTCTTGAGGCTGATCAGTGTTGCCAGACTTGTGAGAACTGTGAGTATGCATCTCGTTTCTTCCAAAATGGAGAGAGCTTCAGCAATCCAGAAAATCCATGCCAGACCTGCGAGTGCCGAAATGGAAACGTGAAATGCGAAACTGTCGGGTGTCCCGACGTTTCATGCACACATCCAGTAATCCAAGAAAATTGCTGCCCAACTTGCACAAGCTGCCTGTATGAGAGCAGGATTCTTGCTGATGGTCACAAGTTTGCTGACCCGAACAATAAATGTCGCGTGTGCCAGTGCCTTGGAGGAAATGTGGTGTGCGAGCCACAGAAGTGTCCACCTGTAACTTGCAGTAAACCAGTTATGGGAGAGTGCTGTCCAGAATGTGGTGATTGTGTCTTCAAAGGACGGGTTATTCAAAACCAGCAGGAGTTTATCGATGAATCAGACAACTGTCTCCATTGCCAATGCCGTGATGGTAGCATCCAGTGTTTGCCGGAAGACTGCCCGAATGTCCTCTGTACGCATCCAATACAGAAGAAATGCTGCAAGGTAAACTATTAACACTTATGATTATTTATTGGTATCTATTTGTCTGAAGCCGAAATTATTGATGTATGTGAATAATGTACTGTACTATTTTTCAATACTCAATACAGAGAGGAAAGATAGTGTAGTATCTGTGCGTTCTCCATGACACCATTTTCCTAGGTGTTACCTCCTTCGTTAGGGGAAGAGTAACAAAATATTCACAATCGGCCATTCATTTCTCAACATGTTAGGTAAATGCAGCCTTTCTGAGAAGTCAATAGATTTTAATTAGCTTATCTATTATTAATGGAGATTTGGTATGTCTGTCTGACACCGAAATTATTAATGTACTATTGTGCAAGACTCAATTCCAAGGGTAGCTTAGTATCTGTTCTGTGTTCGTACCATGCTCCTAAGAATTAACTCTTCTATTTGGGAGGGGGGAATAATGTATTTGTTCACTTGTCGTGAGATCATCTTCCTGGGCATTATCTCCTTCTTTAGGGTTGGAGGGTGGTAGCATATATCAACAAGATATTGTCATACTTGGCTATTCATTAGCAAACTGAACACTTATATAAAATTGAGTCTTTCTTTTGTTTTGACATTGATACTTTTTCTATTTAAGAATTATTAAAACGAACTTTTTAATATGCTCATTCATGAATATGCAAGTTCATGGAGATTAACTAATTTGTGCTAATTACTTATTCATTTTTATGGTTTCTCATTAGATGACTGGTTTCATTTCACTATTATGATGAATTTTATTTATGCATAGTTTCTACATTATGCATAATTGTTTAGAATTTAAAATAAAAACGTTTTAACACACGGAAATAATTATATGTCACCTTGTTGGTGTGTGCCTCTACCAAACTCCTCTCTGAATATTTGGTCTACAGAGTTGACAGTTTAAATATAGGATATTTGGACCTGTGGCACACGTTTGATTTGGTTTTTAGTCAGTAAAAATTCTATTTATGCATAATTTATATATTGTGCATAATAACATAGACTTTAGGATGAAAACGTTCGAGCACACTGACATATTTTTATTTATTTATTTATCTATCTATCTATCTCTTTCTCTCTCTCTCTCTCTCTCTCTATATATATATATATATATATATATATATATATATATATACATATATATATATACATATATATATATATATACATATATATATATATACATATATATATATATACATATATATACATATATATATATATATACATATATATATATATATACATATACATATATATATATATACATATATATATATATATATATATACATATATATACATATATATACATATATATGTATATATATGTGTGTGTGTAAAGTGTACCTAACCCATCCTTATCCCAACAAAATGCCAACTGTTTTTTATACTTTTTCTCTTTTAAATTTACTTTATTTTTTTAATTATAATGTATTTTAGTTATATACGTATATATTGTCCTTATCTCTTTGAGTTCCTTGCGAGCCTCAAAAAATTGGAAAGCTTAGGCAATAGAGATTTCTTAACTTAACAGAAGCAACGATTTATTTTTCCTAATGTAGAAGTCAGAAGAACTTTATTTAAGTAATATACTTAATATCTGCAATTACCATATGCTCGCTTGTATTAATAAAGTGGCCTTCATGATATCCATACCGGGTGCTAGTGCACTTACTGATCCGCGCTTTTTTTTTTTTTTGTTAATCATATTTCCAAGTTTAATTAAATTTTATATGTTCATATTGAATTTTAAGGTTGAAGTGTGAACTAGGTGAAGGCACCCTCCCCTCCCCGTGTTGAGAATGGCTTTTTGAATAATAAAGTTATTATTTACGACTGGATCACTCTCTGAACTAGTATCCTATACCAAACCAAACCACAGAATATAGTTTATATTTAACTTTCACTATATTTGTGACTGAAATATACAGTTATCTTAGCTGTGTTACTAGGGCTATTTTCTAAATAGATACAATGCTTTATGCCTGACCTAAATGACTGCCTATAAATATGGAATACGAATCACCATGAACCAATTGTTTCTCTTATAACTGAAAAAAACACCTGACAGTTAGTTAAGAAATTCCAATATACATTTTACCTCCAAGGCGACTGCGTTTGTCTAACTTGCATGCTTAAAAAAAATAAATTTTTTCGCCTCAAACCAAACCTTACAAATCTAAATCCTAATGGAAATCTAC
Source organism: Euprymna scolopes (assembly GCF_053919585.1). Classification (NCBI taxonomy): domain Eukaryota; kingdom Metazoa; phylum Mollusca; class Cephalopoda; order Sepiida; family Sepiolidae; genus Euprymna; species Euprymna scolopes. Next base: position 82,738,516 of record NC_136500.1, read on the forward strand.
TGTTATTTGTAAGTTAATAACCCCTGTCTCTTGAAAGCTAACAATTTGCTCTACCCCCCCCCAAGCTGCCATTAAACTCCTACATTGCACACACCTTTGTAGTGGAATCTTTAACTTCCAGCCCTTAACCTTAACTGCTTAATAGTCATCACTAAACATCTATACATTTCTACCTCTAAGACATGCATTAAAGTTCATTCCTATCCAGTTAGGTACTTAACAGCCAAAGTATGTACTCAGAAGCAAAGTGGCCTGCATTAAATAACTATATAGTTTTGCAACGATTAATACGAAACTGAACCGATACTCCTTGTTAAGCAAAATGTCCCATGGCTCTTAACTGAAAGCTGAAATTATCTTCCTTTAATAATAGACACATACTTAATACCTACAACTTCAACTTATTCACATCTATTGAAAACCTGTCCATATATCTATTTACCTAATTACACGTGACGCAAAACTTACTGTTTTATCCGTACTGTATTACACTTACATTTTAACCCTCCTGTCATCCAAAATATACAGAGATTGGGCACAACTCTTAGTTCAATTTTTAATACCTACTCATACTGTAACGTTATCCTATACCTAAGCTAACATATAAATAAAATAAAATAAAGGAAAATCCTCAAACCACATTAACTCCTAAAAATCCTGCTTACAAACTTAGTTGCTTACACTGCATGAGCTTTACTTACCCCCTTTATCCAGTAACAATGAAATAGCAATGTCCCTTAATCACTTTGAGGAGTGTAACTATTCAGCAGATATATAACCTCTACAAACTAACCCAGTAACATTAACTAACCACGCAGGGTCACAGAAATACCTGGATTAGGACCTTGCTGATGGACCCAGTAGATCTTCCCAGATCATCCATCTAGGAGAAGAAAAACTCTGAAACTAAACGAAAGGGGAGGGAGGCCTCTTCAGTCTTGGATAACAACCTTCCTAGAGCAGGTGACTCAAACAAATTACCGGTTTGCAAACCTAAACTGCTTAAGGAGTAGATAGGCTCTGTCTATCGCCCAGCTTCCATACTCCTTCTTTGCCTATTAGTCAGGCGCAGAGACGCTATCACAGTGGTAGATCTTGTTTCTTGTCTAGAACAATGAACGCTGTTTTCCCCACCCACCAAAACTGGGCACTTGGGAGTACTTGATACCTATGCAATTAGATTGGGTTGACCTTCTTCTGATGGGTTGAGGGTACCGGATTGACAGTTCCTGGCTTCTGTTTCCGACTGGTGGTACAGGAACCTAACTCTTTGGTAATGCTTAGAGCAGCTGCTCCATCAACAGTTGTATAATATCGGGATGTTTGTTCAGCTCCCCCTTACCTAAATTGAAATCTTTAAAAAATATGATGACAATACAATCTAAAAATAAGCTTAAGCCAGACTTAGGGTCAAACAAATCCAACTTGCCTCCTCCCTTGAGGCTTGCATTCATGAACATCCGTGGGCTTAGAACTAATTTAGCTGATGTTGAAGCATTTCTCCTAACAAATACCCCAGATATCTTAGCACTAAGTGAGACTAACCTACACTCCTCCATCCCCTCTAACTACTTTAACATGCCTGGATACCTCCCACTCTGCCGTAAGGACTCTGACAGACATATGCACGGACTTGGAGTTTACATTCGTAATACCCTTCCCTTGACTAGAGAAACAAACCTAGAATCAGACGATTAAGCCTTTATGTGTTTTAGACTTAACATGCAACACAACATTAGCTACTTTCATTTTCTCTACCGCTCTCCCTCGACCCAGGACTGCACCATAATAAACAAAGTATCTGACAGCATAGACACAGCACTCTCCCTCGACACTAGCGCACAAGTACATGTATTTGGTGACTTTAATGTCCACCACAAAAACCGGCTTGGATTCTCTACTTACACAGATGCAGTGGGCAGCACAACCCATAGCTTCTCTATATCTCACTCCCTATCACAAATGGTTACGTTCCCAACCCGTTTCCCTGACCAGCAAGAACAACACGTATCACTTCTAGATCTGTTTTTGACCACAGTTCCCGATGATTGTATAACGAATGCCGACAGCCCACTTGGGAATGCTGATCATGCAGTGATAATGGTTGAAATCGCCCTAAACTTTAGAGCCAAAACTGAAGATCAGTGCTCAAAACAACGAGATATTATAAAAAGGCTGACTGGGAAGCCATCAGAGATCTTATCAGAGATGCCCCATGGGAAAATATTTTTTCTCTTCCTGCTGAACAGTGCGCAAATGAGACCACTGAATGGTTCAAAACTGCAATTGATGCACATGTCCCCATGCGGAAATTTTATAGCAAGCCCCACTCTCCCCAATGGTTTACTTCGACTTGCGCAATTGGCATTGCTCAAAGGCAGCATGCATACCGCAGATTTAACCGACATAAGTCCAGTTCATACAGACATATAGAAGCTAGAAGTAACATTAAGAAATAGCGACAGCTAAGAGAGAATTTACTGAAACCACTAAAAAACGCATCGAAGCACAAAAATGAGGAACTCGTGACTTCTGGAAAATCTACAACAGTGTAGTAAATAATGGGCAATCAACAATTCCCCCACTAACCAACAATCACGAGGTTGTTTGCTCAGCAACCGAGAAGGCTAACATGCTTGCCAGTCGGTTTGCCTCAAACTCCACACTGTTGGAAAACTGCTCCTGTGGTACCAGTATTCAAGAATTCTGGTGAAAGAACGGACCCATTAAATTATCACCCCATTAGCCTCCTCCCACTTTTTGCCAAAATATTTGAGACCTTAATTAGCCATGCTCTAGTCCATCACCTTACAGATGCTAAACTTCTGATTGACCAACAATATGGATTTAGACAAGCCCGTTCCACAGCAGACATCCTAACCGTAATCTCTGAACGTATATACCACTCACTGGACAAAGCCGGGGAGGGCAGAGCAATAGCTCTAGATATATCTAAGGCTTTTGACAGGGTATGGCATGAGGATCTCCTCAGGAAGATTAGATCATACGGTATCACTGGTAGAATACTAAACATAATTAAATCCTTCTTAGATAAGAGAAAAATCCAGGTTGTCCTCGACGGTCATACATCTAAACAACATGATATAAATGCGGGAGTGCCCCAAAGGTCTATCCTTGGACCTCTATTGTTCCTAATATTCATAAATGACCTCCCCGACAAAATTGCCTCTGAGATGAGTATATATGCTGATGACACCACACTCTATAACAGGCACGACAGGAAAACAAATGAACACATATCTAAAGAAATGGCAGAAACACTAGAGGATGATCTCCAATCTGTAGTGGAATGGGGACAAAAATGGATGGTCACGTTCAATGCCACCAAGACTAAACTAGTTTCATTCAATAATTACAAGAAACCTTCTCTACCACCAATAGCAATGGCCAACGACTCTTTATCTGAGAGTACATCTTCCAAACTCCTTGGCTTAACGTGCACAGGAAACATGAGTTGGAACAATTACATTGAAAGCATTGCCAGGGCCACTGCGAAGAAGGTAGGCTCTCGCTACCGTGCTAGAAAATTACTAACACCCGAAAGTATCCTGTACCTCTATAAGGCCACCATTCGCCCATGTATGTACTATTGCTGTCATATTTGGGCTGGTGCATCTGCTACTAGTCTCTCGCTCCTAGACAAGGTTCAAAAGAGAGTCGCCAATCTGATAGGCCCTGAACTGGCATCTAAGCTTCAGCCTCTGTCCCATCGACGAAATGTTGCATCCCTCTGCCTGTTCTACAAGTATTTTAATGGAGAATGCTCTGACGAACTGCAAGCACCTGTGTCCCCACAACGTAAACACCCTCGACAAACCCGACAGGCAGCTAAATCTCACCCCCACACAGAGATCCCTAGATGTAAAAGATATTTCTACTCCAGTAGTTTCTTCCCCAGAACCGCTAGACTTTGGAGTTCCATTCCAGGTCCCTGCTTCCCCAACTGTACTGACGTGCAGAAGTTCAAGTGTAGCGTGAACAGGCATGTTGCTGCCAAAATCCCCACATAGTACCACAGTAAATGTTACCCCTGATAGTAGACCCCTACACAAAAGTGGCAATGTGCCTTGTTTGGGGTGAAAATGTAAATATATATATATAGTGACCTTGTTGCTATGTGTGTGAAACGTCTCTACCAAACTCCTCTCTGAATATTTGGTTTACAGACTTAAAACGTGATATATAAGGTATTTGGACCTCGGGAGCACTTTCACTTTGGTTTTTAGCCTGTAAAAATAGTTTCCAAGAGATCAAAATTAAAATTAAAATAGTTAACCTTCCCAGGAATAAATCGACTAACTTCTGAGTATGTGTACATAATATTTTTTTAGCTTGAAGTCGTTTAATTTTTAGCCAAATGAATCCTAGATAATTAAATGCTAGATTCCATCGTTCTAAATAAATCATATACAATTACATGTCATTATATATGATTAGCTGTACCTACTCGGCGTTTAATTGAAGTCATTTTAGTTTTTTAGTTTCTCTTTGTTTTCACATTTTTAAATTTAAGATAGACTGTTATATTCTTTCGTTTACAAAACGTTATCCCCATTTACTTATTTTTAGGTGATTAATTAAAAATGTTTCAAATTAGCAATCTTCTGTGCTAAGTAATTTTTGGAATAGATTGTAGCTAAGCATCTTATTATATTGCCAATAACACTGTACAACAATAACAAATGAAAATTGACAAGTCAGAAGGAAAGTTTGATTTGTCAGCTTAAATGCTATTTAGGTCCAACTTTTGAAATCTCACAAATGTTAAATTATCCAAATTATTTAATCTCCTATTCTCATCTTAGTTGTTATTTTCCCAAAGTTTCCACTGATGTAACCTCCAACTTTCTTCGGGTATATTTGTTCAAACCTCTATGAAATTCTGAATTGAACTCTTTGTTTAAACTACATGGGTAGAGTGTTCTTGTTCTGTTAGCCATGAGTAGATGAAGTTGTTAATTGGGTAAAACTTGCGGAGAGTGCTCTGTTTTACAGTTGTTGTAAAAATCAAACGGAAATTTAAATTTCGTCCCATTTTAATCTTTTTTTATTAATTAAAAACGAAGGGAATTGAAAGAATAACATTCAACAATGGTACTTTATATATATACTAGCAAAGGTACCCGTCGTTGACTGGGTTCAAAAACAGCCTACAGAAAATGGACTCTGATTTATGAAAGTATGATAGGTTATGAAAACGAAGGGTTGTAAAGAGATAGCTTCGAATTTGGGGGTATCAAAACCAAAGCAAAATATGATGAAAGTAAAAATAAAATAGATAAACCCCATAATTTATTATGCCATACCTGTTTACACTGAAACACTTATCACAAGATTCTGTGGATCTATATTAAAAAACCTTGTTAAACTTTGTGACATATTTCCATTCTATGGAGGTCAGGTGCGAACGAACACGCCATAATTTTATTATACCATATTTCTTCAAACTGAAACATAATTATCAAAGTATACTTACGCAGATAGATATGAAAAGTCTTTATTAAAGTTTGTGCCTATTTCCATTCTATGGAGGCCAGGCGCGAACGCAGACCCCACAATTTTATTATACCATCCCTATTTAAGTTAAAACATACTTATGAAAGTATTATTAAGTACATCTATATCAAAAACACTTGTAAACGTTTTTTTCTTAATTTTTCAATTTTTTATTTCCATACTTTCATCATTATATGTAATCAGTTTTTTAAAATAGTCAACCATATAGGAGCCTATTCGTGACCACACACACACACACACAGCTTTATATTATATATTTATATATATATATATATATATATATATATATATATATATATATATATATATATATATATATAAACGAAAGATAAAATTTTATTAACAAAAACGAAATAATGTAATTTTCAAACGAAAAAAGTCAATTTGGCATACCTTTTTGGTATATTTTTTTTTTTTTTTTTTTTTGCATAAGTCCAACTCACCGTTCACATTGGAAATGTCAACTTTTATATGCTTATAACGAATAAACACTCTAACCTCTCCATGTTATGAACGGAATTTCCGAATAGACACCCATAACCTCCCCATGTTAAGAACGGCTTTCGAAATAGACACCCCCCAACCCCCTATGTTAAGAACGGCTTTCGGAATAGACACCCCCAACCTTGTCAGCATACCCGAAAACCTATAAAAGTTGGTATGTCAAATGTGAATGATGAGTTGGACAAAAATGTACCGAATTTAAAACAACGAAATTTTAATTTCCGTTCCATTTTTACAACAACCGTAAAACAGAGCATTATCCGCAAGCTTTACCGTTAATTATTTTATTATTCTTTGCTATGATCGCCGATTGGGAATATTTAACCTTCTGTCTCCAGGAGACTGTCACTTAGAACTTGTTGCTAATTCATCACCTTTAGCCATTGCACCACGGGTCTGAAAGCAAAATCATCAGTCTTCGTCTCCAAATTCTAAAACTTGATCGTTTTGTTTTCAAACTGTTTCATTTGTTCTGCAGGAATGTACGAACTGTGAATATGGGGAGGTTGAATACAACAATAGTCAGACGTTTCTTGACCCGCACAACCGCTGTCAACAGTGTACCTGCCAGAACGGGAACATCCGGTGCCAACAGCGACAGTGTCCTCTCATCACGTGTCAAAATCCTGTCCAATCTGACTGCTGCCTTACCTGCGAGGATTGTCTCCATGGAAACCAGGTAACGAAAGATGCGGCTACTTCAGATAATCTCATTTCATATTTCCGATACAATTTTTTTTTTTATCTGTTAACGAGGCACCACTTATCAAGGCTAAAAGCCACCCGAGGAAGTTATATGCTTGACGAGATTGTCAGTTGAATGATGAATATAATTGATTTTTAAATTTTAGGTGCTTGTTCAGTATAATATCGAAAATGTCGAAATTAGTGACATGTTACTTCATTCAAACATAATCATGGTTAACATACCGGTTCCCGTCAGATCACCGAAGTTAAGCAACGATGAGCCTGACCATTGCCAGATGGGTGATCATTTGGGACTTCTAGGTGGTGTATGTGCTCTCTGCTTATCTTGACATTGTTTCCAGTCGTCTTGGACTTTTCCTTGCCACTGGACTCAAGCATTACCGATTCAGGAGAGGTGTGGTTGGAGATTGCACAACCCTTGCCACACAATTACATGTGCAACTGCCCTTACAGGGGGTATCCTTTGTCTTTCGAGACTGAACAGAGGCATCGGAGATAAAGCATTTACTTTCACCATCCAGGGATCCAACCTTATTATTTTGAAATCCCCTGACTTGATGTTATCATAAAAAACTTTTCTGGTTATTAATGAAGTCAAATTTGCATTTTCTTTGAAAGCAAATTTCACTAATAATTAATTTTCTACCTAATCGTTTTTCGTGATTTTTGGACTTGTTACTAATTTCCACGTGACAATTAAGTAGAAAACATTGCTTTTAGTTGAAATTCAATTTTTAAGTTTTCGTTATCATTAAAAATAAGCACCGAATCTTATCTACTAATGAACCACCATAATCAATTTTAAGGAATGGTAAACTCTTTTTAATCAGTTTTAAGATAAATTTTTGCTCCTTGTGTTTCAGTTGCTTCGAAACGGCGAGAGTGTTCTTGACGATTCTGATGAATGCCGTAGCTGTACGTGCCACAACGGAGATGTCAGGTGCGTCAAGCAACAGTGCCCTGCTGTGACCTGTTCACACCCTGTACAGGGTGCGTGCTGCTTAGAATGTAACGACTGTCTGTGGGAAAATGGTTGGAGGGTGACCAACGGCGGTCAAGTGAATGATGACAGCAAGTGCAAGGTGTGCGAGTGTCAAGATGGCACCATGGTTTGCTATCCCAAACACTGCCCACCAGTTTCCTGTTCACACCCAGCTAAGGAAAAATGTTGTCCTCATTGTGAAAACTGTTTGATCGATGGGGAGGTTGTGCCGAATGGGATGAAGATGCGCATTGATCGTAACCGTCCGTGCAGGGAATGCACCTGTAAGGTAAATATCAAAATAGAATAATTTCAATAAAACCTTTTTCTTTTTTTAATCGGCGTTGCTTGGGATGCACTGAAGTCATTTTAGTTTTTAATTTGTGTTAAGGTAGACAACTTTTATCATATTCTTCAATTTAAAATGAGTTATCTTCCTTGATGGTTTTTATATTTAGGTGATTATTTAAAAAGTAGCAATCGTTCAGGCTGGACTAAGTAATTTTTAAAGCAAATAGTAACTAAAGTAAAAAAAAAATTAAAGTTGTCAAAGGTGATCCGATGGCTCCCTTTTAATTTGCTACTACATCAAAGTGTATGGGAAAGTGCCAATCCTTTCTCAGGGTTACACCACTTACCCTTGATTCTTACATTATAATGGTGAGTGTTTAAGAAAGGGAGCATTAAATACTATTATTTTTAGTCTTTGGTATGACTTGCCCGAGTATTGAACTCTAATCGTCTGTGTATTACCAATGAAGTGGTACAGCAAAAAAAAAAAAAAATGAAAAAAAGAAAAGAAAATTTGATTTGGAAGCTTAAAAGCTACGCGGATCTAACTTTGAAAATCAAATAAGATAACTTTATATGTGAGATTTCAATATATATCAAGAAGGCATGACTGCATTGTCGGATAAAAAAAGGCAAAAAACTCGGTAAGAAACCCTGAGACGAGACGAAACTAATCAATAAAAAAGAACAGAAAACTAATCGAAAAGAAAAAGATGAAACTAATTTTTGCCCATAAAAATTAAATTTGCATACGTGATTATTCTTTCCTTTCTTTTTATAGTTATCAGTTATTTTTAAGAGTAAGCCCCCCCCCCCCGTCGACGTTTTGCTCATAAAATTCAATTTGCATATGTGATTATTCATACTGCTAAATAAGCCTAACACACATAAGTTCATTTTTATTTTAAAGAAAACTATTGGTTTTCTGTAATAGAAAAGCTGTAATTTGCAGTACACGTAAATACATCTTTCTGTGAATAATTTTTTTTTCTTTTGTAAACACTGTTTGTAATATCATTCTTTTTTTTATTGTTATTGTAAAATTTGTCTGAAAACATTTTGTAGATGTAGATGACCTTCACAAACACTGCACTGTTTGCTATCTTGGGTCACAGCACTTTCATTTTTATTATATATATATATTAGTATTGGGACGATTCCAATATTTTTTCTGATTGCAATACAATTACAGACTCTTCTCTATTCCTGATTCTGATACAATTTCAGATTCTAAAATCACCTAAAAAATAGAATTTCATTTTTTATATCACATTTTGTTTGGGCCTGGGTGTAGCAGAAAATCCTGATCTATTTTTAAAATACAGATACAATTTTTTCTTTTTAATTTGCCAAACTTAATACTTTCCCTTTATGTATTATATCCAACGTTTTGATAAACTCATCAGGAGATTTTCATTTATATTTCTCACTTTGGCCAACAACAAAAAATTAAGTTTAAAATAAATAAGAAAGTAAAAAAACCTGTTTTTAGAATCAGAAATTAGGCTAATTTTTTTCCGATATCGATTCTGATCCAAAATAGTTCAGACTTTTCCATTTCTGACAATCGTCCCAACACTAATATATATGTACATATATAATACTATATATATATGCATGCCAGTAGTGCTTTCTTAGATTCTTTAGTAGACTCAACATTATGTCCATGCAATTAATATGTAGAAAAAAAAACCGGATGTGAAGGACTAGAATTCTTCAAATCTTTGTCCAACGTTTGCTTCATGTATGTATAAATAGCGCTCAACTTTTTTCATTTAATTAAATTTTATTTTTCAAAATTTTTTAGATAACGACTGATAATTTTGATTATTCAGACTAGCATTCTCATCTTGGTTATTATTTTCACAACGTTTCGGCCCATGTAATCTCCGATCTTCTTCAGGAGTGTCTTGTCAAACTTAGGAACGTATATGGAACCACATGGACTCATGGTGTAATGGTTAATGGCATTATTTGCAATCAGTTCTAAGTGACAGTTTTCTGAAGGCAGCAGGTTCAATCTTTACTACTGGCGATAATTGCTAAAAACGAATATAAATCTGTTGTTAGAACCACTGGAAAAATGCTTGGATCGTTCTAACACTCCAGAAAGTAACTGACTCCTGATGCAATCCTCTACCCATAGGTACAGTATTCTTTCTTGCCTTGATAATATACAAAACCACCTTTACAATTGTTTTTTTTATTTATGGAAATCATTCCAGACAAGGCATGAAGCCACTTGATGTAAGAAGATAACAAGAACAAAAAATGATTATCACAAAGACAGGAGATGCATATTGAAAAGACCAAGGCTGTAGGTAGAAAGAAAACAGTTAGAACAAAGAGAATTCCACCAATCTGCATTTTTTTTAAAAGAAGCTACTGGAATAGGAAGTTGTATTACAATGAACTATCAAAACATAAGTTGACAGCGATCACTAGATCAACAAGTCAAACGAACTGAAACAAAGGAAGCAGGGAATACCTCAAACAATTCTGAAGAACACATGAAATAATAGAATTTATAGAAAAAACTGTGACTAGAAACAGTGTGTGTGTGTGTGTGTGTGTGTGTGTGAGAGAGAGAGAGATTGCAGAGAAGAAGGAAGGGAAGGGGCAATCAAATTAAATTACAGTACGTTTCTTATTAAACCTAAATATCTGACCCTTGATGCAACCCTCTACCTATATAAAACAGATACAAGTGATTTTTTCCCCCATTCTTACAGTCCCTCTCCTGCAGAAGAAACGTTGTTAATCTATCTCTACTCTATCATTATTTTCATGGAAGGTGCTCGACTGAGCTCTAATCTTTCGTTTTTCTGTGTAAAACATTGACATCAAGAGTTCGTCTGGCTACCACAATGAAGAAAAAAAATATTTTCTTCCTTGGTGTGCCTAGCGTCAGATAAAATTTCTATGAATCTAGCTTCTTCACAAGGGCTTCCCGTTTGTGGAACACATTGCCATGGGACTACTTTATTGCGAATTACAACTTGGTTTGTGTATATGTGTGTGTATATGTGTGTGTGTATATGCGTGAGTATATATATGTATATATGTATATGTTTGTATATATATATGTATGTGTGTATATATGTGTGTATGTGTGTATACGTATGTGTGTATATATGTGTGTGTGAGTGTATGTATGTGTGTATATGTGTGTATATATATATGTATGTGTACATGTGTGTATATATATATATATGCGTTTGTGTACATGTGTGTATATATATGTGTGTATATATGTGTGTATGTGTACATCTGTGTGTGTATATGTGTGTATATGTACATGTGTGTGTATATGTGTGTATATGTACATGTGTGTATATATGTGTGTATATGTACATGTGTGTGTATATATGTGGATGTGTACATGTGTGTATATACATGTGTATGTGTACATGTGTGTATATACATGTGTATGTGTACATGTGTATATATGTATGTGTACATGTATATATATATATGTATGTGTACATGTGTGTGTACATATATGTGTACATGTGTGTATATATATATATATATATATTAAATAAGTTCAAATGTATTGAACTAAAGAAGTAACATTTTTCAAAAGTGCTCAATACGTAGGTAAAGCATTTACTTATATACTAGCAAGAGATTAGCTGAAACATTGTGAAAATAACGACCAAGATGGGAGTAGTATTCATATTATTTGAATTCTTAGGACTATTGTTCTCATCTTGAGTGTTATTTTTACAACGTTTCCATTGATGTAACCTCTGTTCTTCTTCAGGTGTAGCCCATCGAACTCAAGAATCTTTCTGTCGAACTCAGAAATTTGCACAAAATTTCGAATGGAACCCTTTATTTAATCCACAAGGGCAGGATGCACTTGCTCCATTTGTTTAAATTTGCCAAGTACACCATCCACTATGCCATGGGTCCGATGAGAACAATAGTTTGAAGAATCCCAATAACACAAATAATCAATCCTTATCTCCAAAATTTAGAAATGAAAATAGTGATTTGAATAATTGAAATAAGACTGATATACCATAAGAAACAGAAAAACCTAAAAAATAAACCGATATTTAATTGTATAGATGTTCTACTCGGCCAAATGCTGGGTGTATCTGGTCGCGTTCTGTTTCTTCTGTTTGTGTATCGTTTGATGTGTACAGTTTGTGACATGGTGTTTCCAAACAGAATGGTTCCTATGAGTGCGAGCAAGATCTTTGTCCCCTGCCGTCCACTTCCCCCTGCACGGATGGATTATCGGGTGAGGGTTGTTTGAATTGTACATATAACGGACGGCAGGTAGCCGACTCTGAGAACTTCACAGACCCTGAGGATCACTGCAGGCATTGCACCTGCAAGGTTGGTACACCTTGAAATTCCCGTTTCATGAGTGGTGGTTCTTAAAGTGGTGCATGATTTTCCTTCTTTTTTTTTCTTGTAAAATTCTTTAAAACAAAAATTCTTTTGAATATGTTTTTGGATTAATGTAGGAAAGTTATTATTTATTGTTGCATGCTTTGTTTTTGCTATGCGCCAATTCCAAACTAATTGTCTTTCAATGATAACTTTTATTTTCATAATGTCTGTTGAAAAGATATCAGATCTTTACTGCTACTTACATGTTTTGGACTGTTGTTTTCACCTTTGTTCATCATATTGTATTATGCACTAATATCCTTCAGAAAGGTATGAGCCTGCAATGTGCCCTCCCAAACTAATGCCAAATGAGTATTATCAATAAATATACAATAATAACAAACAAAAATTGGCTTAGCAGAAACAATCTTTGATTTGTCAGTTTAAATGCTATTTGGGCCTGACTTTGAAAATGCGCCAAGATAACATCGTATGTTAGATTTTGATGTATCGAGAATGTACGACTTTAAATTGTCGAATCGTAAAATAATAATAATAATAATAATAATAATAATAATAATAATAATAATAATAATAATAATCAGTAAAAAAAAGACAGAATTAATCGATAAAAAAATAAGAAAATAATTAATGGATAAAAAAAGACAACAAACTAATCGATGAGAAATTGGCGACAAAACTAATTGATAAAAAAAGACGAAAAAACTAATCGATGAGAAAAATACAATAAAACTAATCGATGAGAAAAATACAATAAAACTAATCGATAGCAAAAAACAAAACTAATTGATAAAAAATGACAGAACTAATCGATAAAACTAAACAAAAGACAAAACTAATCAATAAGAAAAAAAACGACTTTCCTAATCGATAAGAAAAGGACTACAAAACTAATTGAAAAAGAAAAAGACGATAAAACTAATCGAAAATGAAAAAGCAGGCATGCAAGTTCTCTTTTTTTTTCTAATCCAGCAAAGGCGGATTTCCACTTGAATCGCTATTTTTTTTTCTTTTATATAAGAAAACGTGGACCTCTACCAAATTGCTTATACAGGGTGTCCCAAAAGAAGCTGACGGATTCTAAATATTTAAGTTATGCTTACCAATTTTCATATGTAGGTAGATGAGCTTCTCCGTGATTCTTTGACATATAGTAAGATATCATAGTATACTTATTCTAATTTTATTTACACAACTTAATCTAGGGTATGTTTTTCACAAGGTCTAATTTTAGTTATGAAAAATGTTACCCAAATGTCCACCAATTCCGATTACTTCATACGCCGTTACTCCACGCCATACCATACATTTTTGAGGGAGGGTTTTGAGGGTTATGCTGTTGCATGGGGATTTTCTGATCCCCAAATCCTGCAATTTTGCTTATTTATGAACCATTCAGATGAAAATGGGCCTCATCGGGCATAATGAGATTTTTGAGAAAGTTTGGATCCCCATTGGCCAAATCTTGGAATTGCAATGCGTTTTTTTCCGGATCGTTTGTCTGAAGCTCTTGCACCAATTGAATTTTATATGGAAATTTGCCCTCTTCATGAAACATTCTTTGAAGAGATGATCGAGAGACACCAATTTGACTTGATCTCCTTCTCACTGATGTGGATGGATCCTCGGCCACACTCTGCTAATCTCTGGCGATTCTCATCACTTCTTGCCGTACGGGATCTACCAGATTTAGGGAGGTCAAATACAGACCCTTGCTCATGAAATCGAGCTACCATAGCTTTTATTGCATTGGGAGTAGGGGAATTCTTGTGTTGAAGTTTCGTCAAAATTCTCTTTGAGTTTCTAATATTGACCCATTCAACCGAAAATATGACTACGATAAATATTCGCTCCTCGGTAGTATAACGACGCATGATGCCGTGATCTGAAAAAATAAAAGAAAAACATAAAATGATATGAAAAAATAAAAGAAAAATATAAAAAATTAAGAAAGTTATGATTTTTTTTTTAACTTCTTTTTGGGACATCCTGTACTTTTGTCCCTACTTGTCAGGATTTAATCTATTTGTTCCTCTTCTCGTTTGCTTTGTCTGTTTTTTTATTTTTATTTTTCTCCTTTCTTTCTCTTTCTCTCTCCGTCTTATCTTACTTTGCCTTCCTTTTCACTCTTAAAGCAGTTCTCTCTGAAATCTGAAAATGTTAAATTTGCCGCGAAGACTAAAAAAACTTCAAACGATTCACAAAGAGAATAGGGGAGTTAAGTGATTTCCTTTGACCAAAGAATTATTTTCCGTTTATTTTCTTCGCAGACAAAAATCAAACCATCTTTGTTGTTATGTCTTCAACGTTTCGGCTGTCATAATCTACAGTCTTCTTCAGACACATTTTTGTAGTTGGTAACCTCTGAAATTTTAACTAACCCATTTATCCCCGTTTCTCTGACGGTGATATGAAAAAATTAAATATAATGTAAACAAACATCTTACTGCCAAGCTTCCCATCCAGGTTACTATCCTCCTTAAATCTGAAATCCATCATAGTAGCCCCTTCTACTTCAGCGACAATATGCCTTGTTTTGGGTAGAATAAAAAAAAAAATTCTTATACTTTCGGCAGCTGTTTCATCAACCCCTTAAAAATACTCTCTTTGGGAACTTAAGATTTTTCATTCCGGGAGCAAAGTGAGTGTAGTGTCTGTTCTGATATTAGATTTCATTTTAACTGGAGCAGTTTTTCTCAATTGAGAGTGACTCTTTTGGGGAAATTGAATTTTTCATGTGTCTAACTCTACCCTCGTGGGGAGACAAGTAAATATGTAAGTGATCTATTTATCTTTTTAAAATGTACTGAAATGTTCTATTGGACGAGAGTCTGCCATTCTCGGCTTCGACAAGATGAGTAACCAGTGTGTATTGAAGGTGTGTGCATGTGTATGATTTGAGTAAAAGCATGTAAGATTTTAAAGGCATGCGCCTACACCTACTAACGGGGCCGGTGGAAATTCCACAGGCGACTCATTCATATGTAATATATTGATGTTGACATTCTGTGTATGTTCAGTAGAAATGGAGACACCCTGATATTATTGTAGCTTTTTTGTTAAACCTGCAAAAGTATTTATTTAAGCTAGCAGGGACGCCCGACGTAGCCCGGTCATAAAATACACTTAAATATATTTTAATTTATGCAGATTTCGTATATATTATTATAGTTAATTTTCTATCGATTCTCATATATTATAAAGTTGTGATTTAAAATTTTTAATATATGAGAATCGATAGAAAATTAACTCTATAATAATATATGGATATAATAGTCATATGGATAATAATATATCATAATATATGGATATAATAGTCATATGGATAATAATATATGGATATAATAGTCATATGGATAATAATGTATGGACATAATAGTCATATGGATATAATAGTCATATGGATATGATATATCATAATATATGGATATAATAGTCATATGGATAATAATATATCATAATATATGCATATAATAGTCATATGGATAATAATATTTGGATATAATAGTCATATGGATATGATATATCATAATATATGGATATAATAGTCATATGGATAATAATGTATGGACATAATAGTCATATGGATATAATAGTCATATGGATATGATATATCATAATATATGGATATAATAGTCATATGGATAATAATATATCATAATATATGCATATAATAGTCATATGGATAATAATATTTGGATATAATAGTCATATGGATATGATATATCATAATATATGGATATAATAGTCATATGGATAATAATATTTGGATATAATAGTCATATGGATATAATATATCATAATATATGGATATAATAGTCATATGGATATAATATATCATAATATTTGGATATAATAGTCATATGGATATGATATATCATAATATATGGATATAATAGTCATATGGATAATAATATTTGGATATAATAGTCATATGGATATTTTTTTTTGTATTTACAAAAAAAAATATCCATATTACTTGGTGCATCAGCTTGAATCGAAACCAAAACTTACGAGGAAAATAATACACACACATATATTATATTATGCTATGTTATATCATATTATATAATTTGAGTTCCTTCAGCTATAATCGAAACTGAAACCAAAACTTACGAAGAATTTTTGGTAAAATTATTTATTACAAGAAATGGAATGTCATAACAATTAAACGACAATCACTCAGAAGAAAAAAGATGTAAGCATGACACACAATAACACACACGCTATTATTTATTACATATGTTCAAATCACTTGCATGCTATTCACATAGTCCTGCAATGAGTATGCACAATCTTATCCTATTCGAGTTGATAAAAAAAGAGCCACGTTTGCTTATTTTACATATCTACATAATATTGGTTACTCATCTTCAAATCAATATTAAAGTGGTCCTTGTTTTTCAGTTCGTTTTCTAATTTGCATTAACTAAAAAAAAGAAAAAAATCCAATTCTATTTGTATTCTGCCCTACCAGCGGAATTCTTTTACGTCTAGCAGAACACGGATGTTCCACACGGTTTTAAACATGTATAGTAGGTTTAATACAGGATGATCCCCCCCCACACACACACACTTAAAAAAAAAAGCATGTCTAAGAGCTTATCTTCAGAACCTTTTGAGGTATCAGTGTCGGAAAAATGTATTCCAATTTTCCGATGCCAAAAATTATTCTCCCATCACTACAACTCCTATAATGCGTATTAATTAAGACTGGGGGTGCACCGCTCCCAGTGAATTAATGTGCCTCCACATACCAACCTGGAAATTTCTACGATTCGGCGTGGTACATACAGAACCTAACCTTCCCAAATGGTCACCCATCTGGTACTGGCCAGGCTCAACATTGCTTAACTTCGGTGATCTGGCAAGAACCGGCGTGTCAACGTGATTGTGTATGGATCTTTCTTATGATAAGATGCAGTGAACCAAATATTATGGTATCCATTCGATGCACAGTTAGGAATTAATAATGGTTAGTTATAAATACTATAAATTAATGTAGATTAATTAACACAATACCACCTTTACTCTAGAAGGTTTCTTGAAAATTACTGAGCCAATCTGGCTGAAATTTTGTGTGGATTTTTGCACGAATTTAAGCATATCCCATCATCAATTTGGCATGAAGCATCCATTTTAACTCAACGATCTATAACTTGTACCCGTTTTTAATGGGTAAAATGTCTAGTGTATATATATATATATATATATATATATATATATATATATATATATATATATATATATATATATATATATATATATATAATGTGTGTGTGTTTGTGTAGTTAAGCTAGCATATTTTAAATAATAGATTTTGTGTCTATGTAATCTGTTAAACATTGTGATCAACTTACATGAAGTAAATTTAAAAAAATTACTTCTCAAGCTTTTTCAATAATCGTAAACATGTGTATAGTCTGATCTTATAAATAAATTTGTTTTAAAGGTGGAACTGTAAAGGAAACATTAGAAAGTGATCGCATAACATAATTTAATCAAATTATGTAAAGATGTGATAATGTATGCAGCAATTACATAGTCTTAAAGTATTATGGTTTGTTATAAACATCTAATATTGCGAAAACCTAAACCATAACCAATTTTGTTGAGAGAACTTTCTTTTAATTTGATAAAATTAAATTTTAGATTCAGTTTGTTAACAATTTTCGTAATATATAAAGATATTAGCCAGTACATATGGCCAGCTATACATAACCAATGCCAAAATTTATACAAATATATATACACTCGTGAGCAACAAAAAAATATGGGCCAAACAAATTTTATACATTTTATTGCACTAAAAGCTATATTGAACAAAGAACAATTGAACAAGAAAACTTAAACGAGACTAATAACACAGAACAAGACATTTACTTTAATAAATGCTTAGTATGGAATTGCATTACCTTTTGATTTCTTTAAAAGATCAATCCTTTTAGACATGTTCTCAACCAAAGTGGAACTCTGTGAAGAGCAAATGCTATTCCGTTCGCTTTGCTCAGCTTCCCACAGTTTGTCATTATTTGAAAAAGTTCTTCCAGCCAATGCACGAGATATTATGGGCCAAATATTCTCAATTGGGTTTAAATCGGGGGTTTGACCTGGCCAAAACATCAGATCAATTGAATTATCAGAAAATCACGTTTTTGTGACTTTAGCAGTGTGTGCACGGCATTATTATGTTGAAAAATAATGTTATATATATGTATGTCATGCGCAAACAGACTGCTTCGTTGTATCACAGCTCTTCAGTGTGGCTAGACTAGCACCCATCCTAAGCCAGGAATAAAACCTACAATGGCCTAGTTAATAGTCGACGGTTCTACTCACCGAGCTATGCTATCGGCACTCGTAAATATATACGAATGCAATCCACAACCATTGTTTTGTTGCATAATAGGTGTTCAGTGTGGCTAGACAGAATCTGTTTCAAACTAGGATGGAATCTACGATCATCCAGTTGACGGTCAGCGATTTTAATTACTCAATTGTCAGGAAGGCACTGTTAGCAAGTGAGGCTACCAGAGAGTGCTCTATTTGTGTTTACAGAGAAATTTGGATTATCACTAATAGTAGTTGGCGATATCACTCACCATTATGCTCAAGGGGGACTTTACACACACACACATTCACACCAAAACACACACACACACACATTCACACCAAAACACACACACACACACACATTCACACCAAAACACACACACACATTCACACCAAAACAAACACACACACACACACACATTCACACCAAAACACACACACATACACACACACATACACACACACACACACACATTCACACCAAAACACACACACACACACACACACACACATTCACACCAAAACACACACACACACATGCACACACACGCACGCACACACACATTCACACCAAAACACACACACACACACACATACACACACACATACACACACACACACGCACACACACACACTATGATATAAAAGGAACTTTATCTCTATGTTGGGGTTCATTCCCTATAGACTCGCAATGGTTGGGCCGATTTTTATGAAAATTCACACGAATGTACTTTATGTATCTGCCAGTGTTCTTAGATAGGTTTTGTATCAGAATGTCTTCATTAAGACTCGATAATCAACAAAGTCCATTGAAAGAAGGAACAGGCGATCTTGACCAAAGTTGACGCCTTATACAGTCTAACTTCACGTGCATTTGAGAAGTCTTATTACCACACAAGCAGAAAGGCTCAGCATATAAAATCAACAGGGTCGCGTTCGAAATTAATGCTCCCGTTTAGAGCACCATAATACTTGACTTTAGCATCTTAATCATTAATTCAAGTGGTTATATATAAAAATAATTTTATAAAATCAACAGTAGATTCTCTACAGTGCAATGTAGACTACAATGTATTGTGTACTAAGTCACTGCGGGGACATATGTGAAGCTTTCTCTCAGTGCACTGCAATGGATCCTCAACTAGAACAGACAATCGATTTGGTTGGAAAATGGACGATTTGACCGATTGCAAATATGGGAGTGTGAAACCAATGTTTTAAGGTTAACATGACTTTAAAGTCGAAACGTTGGTTGATCCATGTAGATTGTTTCCAATGTTTATATAATTTTATTCATAAAGCGCTATTTTGTATTGAGCACTTTAAAAAAAATTTTGGTTTTGTTATCAATATATTAAAATTAAAGATATATATATATATATATATATATATATATATATATATATATATAGATAGATAGATAGATAGATAGATAGATATGAAAGAGATTTTTCAAAACTAATCAAAATAGAATGACACGTGATGACTTTTTACAATTGTTTCAAAGTTAATTTATTTTTAGAGTTTATATTTTTAAAAATCAATTCAAATTTCATTATTTGTTATTTTCTTCATAAAAACATTTGAAAAAATTTTTTTTTAAATCTCTTATCAAAAAAGAAAAAAAAATCTATAAAATATTCCAAAGATAAAATAAAAATAAAAAAATAATAATAAACATATACAAATATATTTTCCCATTTCTTCTATTCATTTATATAATGTAGATTTTAATGCAATTCTGCTTGTTTTTTTGATTTTCTAGAATGGAAATGTGGTTTGCCGAAGAAAAGCCTGCGCTTCTCCTCTTTGTAAAAACCCAGTTTCCGTTGAGGGAAAATGTTGTCCTGTTTGTAAAGGTGAATGATTTTTTTTTTTTTATTAATTTATTTATTTATTATTTTTTTGTGTTTGTTCAATTCCAAATACATTTATCGGATGATTCAAGATTCATCATTTGAAAATATTTAACCGTTTCAATATGGGATATTTCGTAGGGGTTGTCTGGGAGAGATGTTGCATGCTGATGATTTAGTACCATTTTTTTTTTGTTTTGTTTTTATTCTTGTATCCCCCCCCCCAACAACAAAATGGCTACTATTTGGGACCATGTCTACAGGGACACTATGTAAGTAAATGAACAAAATGTCTGTTCGCATTACATTTCTAGAAAACAAATCTTTGCTTATGGAATTTTCGTTTAGTTTTAGACACAGATAAAGAGTAAGGGAATTGTTGACAGTGGTTGTAGCTAGCCGAGTGTTTCTCAGGGAGATGGATATAGATAGAAGCTCAGTTGAGCACTTTTGAAAATAACAATAGAGCAGAGATAGATTTCCAATCTCTGTTCTGTAGGAAAGAGGAAGTAAAGAAAAGAAAAAATTGTAAGCATTGTGTAAAGAAGCTCAGTGGAATTATATATTAACTTTATTTATTAAGCATTTGAATATTTTATTCAAATGTTTAATATTATTCCGTGCATAAAATTTATCTATGGACAAGTGTTTCTGGGAATCACCTGTCTTCAGTATGGCTAAACTTTTGACAAGGATCGAACCCATAACAGGTCGATTGGTAGCCAGATGTTTTACCACAAGCCATGGTACCTCGTCAAATTTTATGCACGATTTTTATCGGTTTTTAAATGTAAGATCTATTGTTAATTAATTTATTTTTTTGTTAGCGAATTCTGTGGTATTTAATTCTTATGCTCGCCTGAGTCAAGTGAACCTCTTTCTTTCATATATGCGTTTTAAAAAATAATAAATAAAAATATTAGTTGTTTACGTTTAAATAAAATATGGGCGATTTTCTAAGATAAAGAGATCTTTAAGGTGGAGACGCTAGTTGACCGTATTATCGTCTAAAATATATATATATATATATATATATATATATATATATATATATATATATACGAGCAAACAGTTAATAAAACATATTAAAAAACACTTTGAAATGAGTTAAAAACATATCTAATCTGAAAAGGAAACACTTAATAAGTGGATAGTCCTTAATCCGCGGAGTTTCGAAGAAATACTTTCCTTCTCATCAGAGGGTAGGAATTGGCAAAATGCGGGATCGGATTTTACATGCAAAAGTATTTGATGAAACAACAAGTAAGTCAAAGGTCTTACTTGAAAACAAAAAAAGTTAAGCAGAGGGAATATGGTGAAGAAAAAGGTGATTACACATGAATGGATAGTCTGGTGGAAGATAAATAATACTTGTTACTTGTTGTTTCATCAAATACTTTTGCATGCAAAATCCGATCCCGCATTTTGCCAATTCCTACCCTCTGATGAGAAGGTGAGAAGGAAAGTATTTCTTCGAAACTCCGCGGATTAAGGACTATCCACTTATCTAGTGTTTCCTTTTCAGATCAAATATGTTTTTAACTCATTTCAAAGTGTTTTTTAACATGTTTTATTAACTGTTTGCTCGTATTATAAGCTCTATCTCCTATTTGGTTTTATCGAGCTTTTACATCTGGCTGAGATAACTTTATGAATATTAATTCTTTAATATTTATAATATACTTTAATTTTACCATCTTGGGTCATTTTGGTAAATTTAATTGTAATTTTTATTTTACATATATATATATATATATATATATATATATATATATATATATATATATATATATATATATATATATGAAAGAGAGGGGTTGACTTGACTTGATATTCACCCAGGATGGGTTGAGCCGGTTCATTCTGATGAACATACAGCATCCTGATAGGTTGAGAGAGGATAACCAGTTTGTGTGCGTTTCTCCATTTTGTAAAAACTCCATTTCCATTGATGGAAAATGTTGCCCTGTTTGTGAACATGAATCATTTTTTTTATTATTTTTTTAAATTTTTTTCAAATTACATTTATTGACTGGTTAGAGATTCATCATTTGAAAATACTTAACCGTTTCAATACGAGATGTTCCGTGCGAGTTGTCTGGGAGAGATGCCGTATACTGATAATTTAGTACTTGTCTGTGAAACAATGGAAGGTCTACATGTTAAGTTAAAGACTAGGAGGAATGCTATGAAAAGTTAAGATCTGAGAGTGAATGTTACAGAGACCAAAGTGATGATCACTGGTTGTAGGGTTGGAAAGTTCCCTTGTTCAGTTTGTGGAAACGGATTTGAGTGCAATTTAATTTTTTTGTGTTATTAACAAGACGGCAGTGGTTGCGAGATGATAACAAGTTTGTTTGCAAGAAGTATAAGACAATCGAGATGGATTATAATATCAAAATTCTTACTATGACAAACCCAACAGCCAAATGGCACCTTAGACTAAATTTGGTGCGATTCTGGCCAATTACTTTGAAGGTTCTAAATGTTTGTTATTTATTATTAGTAGTAGTATTAAAGATAGTAGTAGTAGTGGTAGAAGTATAATTCCAATGAAACATGCATATCTATCTATCTATCTATCTATATATCTATAAAAGTGAACGTGTCTGTATATCTGTGTTTGTGTGTCTGTGTACATTTCCCTACGCAATAACTCTCTAAATTTTTAGTCTACAGACTCGAAATTTGATATACAGGTTACTGAGATTTGGAAAAATCGATGTGATCGGTTTTGGGCCAGAAATTTGGCGATCAAAGCGTCAAAGTTCAACGATTTGACCTTTGAGAACTCTACCAAACTCCTCCGACAATTTGGGGTCTACGCACTTGAAATTTTTAGGTTCCTTGGACATGGATCTAACTTAATAACTTGATTTGAGCCCAAAACAATAAATTTTAAGGGGTCATAATAGGGGTCAAAGTTTTTTTAAAAAAATTGACCTCTGCGGTCTCTTCCAGATTACTCAGACAATTTCTGGTCTAAATATTTGAAATTTTACATAAAGAGTATTCAGAGATAGGGCAAGCTTTTTCATCAGTTTAGATCGAAAATTTTTAGTTACCAATATATAAATGTATGTATGTATGTCTGTTTGCATGTCTGCCTTAAACTTTCAATAGAGGCGACGGATTTTACCAAGATCAGTATCGTTTTAAAGTTCGATCGTTCATACGACAAATATCGAAAAATTGACTAAAAATATTAATATCTTCCCCTTCAACTAGGCACTTTTCTACAAGGGGGGTGGTCACTTTTTTCGCCGATATTTTTTAAAGTTATCCTCTCCTTTAGATTGTCTAACCTTAATTTTAAAAAATGTCGTTTCCGGTTTGGTGGTGGTCGTAACAGCATAAACGTTAGGTTTTACCCCGTTCTTTTCCTCCTTTGTGGTACGGGTTCGAGCCTGCCTTCCTACTACCACTTTTTTTTTTTTTTTGCTCAACATACACATGCAAACACCCGAGCAACGCCGGGCTGAAATGCTAGTACTCCTATAAATTCGTTTTTCTTTTGTGTGTATTGGTATTCATATTAAAAACCCTCTTTTCGACTTATTTAAAAAGAAAATACAATTTTCTTATATATGGATTGTGGAAATGCATTCACTAGCAAAAGATCTAGCTAATTTGCATATTCTTTTAAACATTTATTTTAATTAATTCCCTACTAGTTTTTTCGGTTTTCTTATGGGATGATCATCTAGAGTTAACTATTACGTGTAATTATATTCATGCAGATATTCTACATGATTTATACTTGCATAATATTTGCGTAAAAAGTTTACAGTAAACAAAAAATTGTTTCCATATATATTTATGCATACGTATATATTTTTGTTTATCTATCTATCTATAAAAGTGAACGTGTCTGTGTGTGTCTCTGTGTGTGTCCGTGTGTGTACATTTCCTTATGCAATAACTTTGTCAATTTTAAGTCTACAGACTCGAAATTTGATATACAGAGTACTGAGATTTGGAAAAATCTGTGTAATTCGTTTTCGGCTAGAAATTTGGCTGTTAAAGGGTCAAAGTTAAACGATTTGACATTTGAGAACTCTACCACACTCCTCCGACAATTTTGGGTCTAAACACTTGAAATTTTAGATATAGGTTTCTTGGACATGGATCTAACTTAATAACTCAATTTGAGCCCAAAACAATAAATTTTAAGAGGTTATAATAGGGGTCAAAGTTAAAAAAATTGACCGCTTTTGTTTTTTTGTTTTTTGATTTTTGCTTAGCATACACCTCCATCCGGGCAACGCCGGGTTGAAATGCTAGTATATATATATAAGTGAACGTGTTTGTGTGTGTGTCTACATTTTTCAACGCAATAACTCTGTCAATTTTCAGTCTACAGACTCGAAATTTGATATATAGGGTACGGATATTTGGGAAAATCTTTGTGATCAGTTTTCGGACAGAAATTTGGCGATTAAGTGGTCAAAGTTCAACGATTTGACCTTTGAGAACTCTACCAAACTCCTCCCACAATTTTGAGTCTAAACACTTGAAATTTTAGATATAGGTTTCTTGGACATGGATCTAACTTAATAACTCGATTTAAACCCAAAACAATAAATTTTAAAGGGTCATAATAGGGTAAAAGTTTTAAAAAATTTACCGCTTTTTTTTTTTTTTTTTTTTTTGCTCATCATACACCTCCAAACATCCGGGCGACGCCAGGCTGAAATGCTAGTATATATATATATATATATATATATATATATATATATATATATATATATATATATTATAATTTGTTAATGTGTTATTTTCTGAAAAATAATTGAAGAAAAGAATTGATATTTTATCATTTTCTCTTCTTTGAGCAGCCCATTTGACATAATGATAAGTGTTCACTAATGGACCATCAGACCAGGATTCAATCCTCGGTCAAACCATACCAACATTTTTTTTATAAATGGATAAATGGTACTTGTTAATCACTCCACAGTATAAAGGGTGGATCAAGCGCAAGTGGAGTAATTCTGGGAATGGAGTGGCGCCCTCCTCTATACCTTGATGTAGCAGCTAATGAAAAGGGAGCCTCCAAGTCGCCCTTGACTAGAGTCGGTTACTTAGCCCTTTTTAGCTTTCTTCATCTTTTTCAGCGGGGGTGCCTGGTGTTGTTCGGGGTGTTTGGATGTGTGTGTTGAGAAAAAAAAAGTGTTAGTAGGCAGGCAGGCTCAAACCCGTGACGCCAAGGCGGAAAAGAAAGTGAAAGAAAACATGATATCTTACCACTACGCTATGACCCCACAGGAAGTAAAAAGCGATCAAATTTAGTGATGTCAATCAAAAAGTTGTCAACTTAATGATAATTAAGTTAAGAAGAAATGAAAGTGGCTTTTAAACCTGGCTTGAGGCCAGTCAAGCTTTCAATTTCTCTTGTGGTATTTATTTTTTTTCCCTATGAGGTCGTTCCCCCGAAAAAAGGGGAACTCTGGCAGTGTCCAAATGAATAGCAATTGTTTGATATGAAGGTTTTCCCCCACATTGATCAAAGCTAATTGCTTTCAAGACGTCCCGCTATGAAAGGCCAGGCGCTGTACCTTTGCTCCGATTAGGTTTGCTTTATTTATACGAAAAAGACCAACAAATATGTGAAAGGACGGAATAGAGGGAATTTTTTAAAAGTCGATGCAAATAAATGTAGATTCAATCTCCGTTCGCAAATCATAGATATTATAATCTAGAGAGTATATAAAAAGTTGTAAAAAATAGTACCCCCCCCAAAAAAAAAAACGCGTGTGGCCGTTTTGCCTTTTATATAAACTAGCCTGGGTGCCCAGGTGTTTGAAGGTGTGTGTTGAGCCAAAAAAAAAAAAAAAAAAATTTTAGTAGGCAGGGAGGTTTGAATCTGTGACGCGAAGGCGGAAAAAAAAGTGGAGGTGTGTGTAATGGCATTGGTTGGGCAAAAAAAAAAAAAGGAAAATTGCAAGCACAATAAATAAAACAAAAGAAATAGGAGTAGTAAGCAGGCTCGAACTCAGAACGCACCAAAGGAAAAAGAAGTGAAAAAAAAAAAACTGTCTTACCGATGTGCCTACCATGGTTATTACGTCACGAGCGGTCGAAATAACGCCTGTTAACTGACGTCGTGAACGTGAGGGTTGAATGACTTGCAAAAAATGTTAGCAACAAAAAGCGACCCATCACTGTAGAAGAGTGCTTAGTTGAGGGTGAAGGAATTAATGCTTTTGGCTAATTTTTCGATATTTGTCGTCTGAAGGGTCGAGCTTCAAAACAATACCGATCTTGTGAAAATCCGTCACCTTTGTCGAAAGATTTAGGCAAACATACATGCATACATACATACATTTAAAAAGACAGGTGAGATTTAGGTTTAGGCAGACATACATACATACATACATACATACATACATGATGGCAGAAAATTCGTTTTCGGACATTGCCATTACTTGATATAGCACAAAAAAAGGTATACAGAAACACGAAAACATTCAGTGATGGGCCGCACGAAGGTGGCTTTTAAGTCCTGCCAAACTCTGGCACTCCTTGGCACACATTGTGCAGACATGTACGCCACTAGCTGCACGTTCTTGATGGTTACTTCTATGTATAATCAAATGCTGCTTCAAACCACCTGCTGTTTTGTACGTCCGCCCACAGTTGACACAGGTTAGCTCTGGCAACACAAGACTGCTTTGTGGCCCACTGCGCCGATGAGTAGTCTGGTGGCTCATCAACCCAGCTCTGCTCAGACATAATCTTCCACACACCTCACACTCCAGACCAATTTGACACCCCCGCCCATCCACGGCTCCTTTTACCCTCCCTTTCTGGATATCGCGCTTCAGCCACTCATACTGGGTTCGATCTGCCTCAAACTTGCCCACACCTTCCCGCAAGGTCCTTCTCCACTCTCGAAGATCCAAAGCAAGACTCGCCCAGGTTCTTTCATCTATCTCACATTTCTTTAACGTGGACCTCAAACAATCTTTGAATCTCATTTTAGGCTTTTGAGCCAGACGTCTTCCCTCGGCAAGCTCGCCATAAAGTTGTTTGGGAAGTCGACTGTCTAACATCCTCACGATATGTCCACTCCATCTCAGTCTATGTTTGATAATGTGAGCTTCAATGCTTATACATTGGGCCGTTCAAACATCTCCACATCACTGACATACATTTTCCAACCCACACCTAAGATTCGCCGTAGATACATACATAGATTCCTACATACATTTAAACAGACAGGTGGGATTTATATTATAGACTCCTTTTAATTTCTTTCTTTCTTTCTTTCATTAGCTCTTTTTCTTTTCTTTCCTTCCCCGTTTTTATTTTCTTCTCTCCTTCTTTCTCCTTTTCTTTCATTTTTGCTTGCTTTCTTTGTTTTCTTCTTGTTTATTTACTTCGTTTGTGTTCATTCTGTTTTGTGTATTTATTTATTTATTTATTTATTTTTAGTGTGCAGATATCAAGGCCGGGCCTACAACGAAGGGATCACCTTTATTGATCCCAAGAATCCATGCAATGAGTGTGTCTGCAATGTACGTATTTCTGAGGCTTCTAATTATTGCAATCTATTATAATGTTATGTATTTTTTTATTATACAGGGTGGTCGCTCGAAAAGCGGGAAATTCGAGGTTGTAAATTTTGCGTCTAGCTTATTCTTCTTTGCATAGACGACATTTTGTGCATCCTTGTGTGCATTTCAATGTTAGTCTTTAAAAAACTTCATAAAACTTATTCTTTGTAACAATAAATTACGTACCGATCAGCAAATACCTTGATGTTTTAGCAATCCCCATTAATGCTCCCAAATTCCAGAGTTGATTCTCGCCGTGGTTTCATATTCCGTTGGAAGATTACTTAAAAAAGAAAAATATAAATATACTAGCAGAGATAACCGACGTTGTCTGGGATTGAATGAGGATCAACAAATTTTCCACTCTCCATACTTTTATGGTAATTGAAATCAGTAAAATTGCACATTTCTTTAATCAAATCGAGATTGCCTGCTCTAGTTGGGGGACCTATTAAATTACCATGTCATTGCATCAGAATGTCTTTGATAAGTATCGATAATCGAAAAAATCCAATGAAAGGAGCAGGCAATTTTGACTAAAGTTAACGCCTTATACAGCCTAACATCACAAGTGCATTTGAGAAGTTTTATTACCGCACAAGCAGAAAGGCCCGGCGTATAAAATCAACAGTAGGTTCTTTGATAAGACAGGAATGCGTTCAAAATGAATGTTTCTGTTTAAATCACTATTTCACCATGATACTTGACTTTCACATTTTAAACTTTAATTCTAAGCCCTTATCACCGCACAAGTAGAAAGGCCCGGCATATAAAATCAACAGTAGGTTCTTTGATATGAAAGGAACGCGTTCGAAATGAATGTTTCTGTTTAGAGCACAATTGAACCAGGATACTTGATATTTACATTTTTAACTTTAATTCAAGCCCTGAATATGACCTTAAGCTATATCCAGTGGTGAGGCCCCCAGCTTGCGGGCTTTGGGGAGTGTGGAGCCACCCTTTAATTACCATTGCTCCCAGGTCGACTCTGACCCGGAGTGGTAGTACCTGTTAGGGTCCCAACTATGAGTTAAATAGAATTCGACTTGAAAACAACAAATATATTCTATTAAAAAAAACTTTCTTCAAAATCTTTGGATTTGGCATTAAATAACCTGAAAAGGGTTGATATGCCGTAAAACGAAAGCAACCAAACTTATATATGAAAATAATTTTATAAAATCGACAGTAAGTTCTCTACTGTGCAATGTAGACTGCAATGTATTATGGACTAAGTCAGTGTTAGGAGGATTGAAAAATGAGTGATTTTACTGATTTCAATTGCAATAAAATATGGGAGGGTGAAACATTCGTTGATCCGCATTCATCTCCGGGCAATGTTGCGTCTCCCTGTTAGTTTATATATATATATATATATATATATATATATATATATATATATATATATATATATATATATTAGTTTTGGGTCGATTGATCGGAATCGGAAAAATCGGAACTTTTTGGGATATCGGTATCGGAATCAGAAAAATTAGAGTCTAATTTTTGATTCTAAACCGATTCTTTAAAATTTTAAATAAAAAATGAAACAAGCACATATTGTTTTTACTTTTTATTAGAAGTTGTTCCTTTACAATGCAAGACTGAGAAGACCCCAGAATGAGTTATAAATCTCATTTACAGATTTAGCATTAATTAACACGGTTTAATTTATTTTATTTATTGGTCATTTATTAAGAGATAACTTGCCTATGGCATTTGTAATCGTTTTGCATCTATTCACCAAAATGTCTATGTGCCCTTATCCGAGGGAGTTCATATGATTATTAAGAAGTTTTAAATGCTTCTGGGCGGGGAGGAGGTAAATTTCGTTGGCGCCAGCTGTACATTGGAGTGTCTGTCATCGGCTTCTTCTGAAATAATTAAAGTTTTATAGCACCTCTTTGGACACAAGGAAATCCTTTAAGGCTGTGGCAATTGTTATTGCAAGCATATTTGAAAACTCATTCCCAGATGTAGACTCTCTAAACCTAATTTAATTTGTTTTAATTAGTTTTTATTGTAAGCAAAATAAATATTCTAGAGTTCACTAGCCTATTCAGTATCACAGATTTTAAAAAGCTTTTTGTACCTATTTGATAAATGGCCATATGGTGTCTATTAGAGACTTCACACTTTAATATCAAAGATTTAACATGCTTAGAATTTTTTCTTCTGGCGCTGGTTTTGTCTGCTCACTACATCCTTTGAAATATTTCATGTTTCCTTATATTTTGTCTGGTTTTTGCACAAGTGAAAATATGGATGGAAATCGCACAAGTTTATCAAAACTTTGGAAGAGCAAACATTGAGAAGTTTGTTAACTTAAAAAAAAAACTTTCATTTACATTTAAAATACCCAAAACATATGAGATTCTACTTTTTAGGCGATTATGTGTGAGCACACTAAGACGTTATTTTAGAATTTAGAATGGGGGTTTAGTTGTGCATATAAATATAATGTAAACTGATCCCATTTCGGTACATGATAACTTTTTAAGCAGTTGTGTAATTTTTACCAATAATTCTAAGGCCAATCAACAAAATCATAAAATCACATGTAAATGCTATGTTTTTCCTGTTGCCATCAGTACTTAGGGGTAGTAGTAGGAAAAGAGCGTGGTTTTTATGACTTTTAACAATACTATATATTAATATGATATTTTATTTTGTGTGTCACGATTACATCTGAACGAGTGACTGTTATATGATTGCTATGGATTCCCATTTCTTATCATACATAATTTTATCAAGAATTCTTCATAAGTTTTGGTATCGGTTTAAATTATAACTGATGGCACTTAAGTCCTCTATTTTTTTAATAAATGATTTTACCAATAATTCTTCATAAGTTTTGGTTTCGATTTCAATCATAGCTGATGGAACTCCAGTGATCCATTTATTTTTATAAATAATTTTATCAAGAATTCTTCATAAATTTTGGTTTCGGTTTCGATTATAGCTGAAGGAACTCAAGCTGATACACCAAAGTCATATGGATATATTTTTTTATTTTTGAAATCGCAAAATATATATATATATTTTTTTTTTTTAAATCGATAAAAATCGATAGAACATAAACTCTGTAATAATATATACAAAATCTGCAAGAATTAAAATATCATATTTAAGTGTATTTTATGGCCGGGCTTTGATGGGCGTCCCTGCTAGCTTAGATAAATATTTTCGTAGTTTAAACTAGAGTTACAATAATATTAGAGTATCTCTATTTACGCCATGTATGCCAACATCAATATGTTACATATGAATGAGTCCCCTGTGGGATTTCCACAGGTCCTGCTAGTTGTTATTATTTGCATCTCGTTTTTGTTTTTTTTGTTTGTGTGTTTTTTTTTTTTTTCAGGAAAGCAAATCAATTTAATAACCCACCAAATTTATTTAATTAAAATAAAATTTAAACATTCATAGAAGGAGGCACATAATAGTTAATGAAGCCCAACGCCCTCTCCATGTTAAAAATGGTTTTCTAAATAGTAACATTATTATTTAGAAATTCGTTCGTAACAATGAGAGGGGGGGCGTTGTTAATATTTTCTCATTTTACCTACCAATTGTCGACTATTTTCAACTGTTTATGAAAACTTTCAAGTAGCATGCTGTATACTAACGACGAACTGATACAATTTGGCTTTGTTTAAAATCAAAATAAACCTTTTGTTTTGTTTTTTTCAATTTGCAATATATTACAAGGAAAACATTTGAGAAAAAATATACCCGGAAATTACCTGGGGGTTATGTAATTTAAAAATTTACAAAAAAAAAAAAACAATAAATCTCTAATTAAATATTTATAAATATTAAAAGAATCGGAATCGGGAATCGGATTGGAATCAGAAATTTAGAACAGAATCGATAATTGGATCGGAATTGGGAAAAAAGATTTTGGATTCGTCCCATCACTACTATATATATATATGGTGGAAATAGTATTCTGACGAAATAGAAAAATGAAAAGGGAGAAAACCAAGTTATGTGTTCATCAACGTTTTAAAATTAATGGCAGGAAAAGATTATTTGCATACTCATCTTTTCAGTCACAGAACCTATATATATATATATATATATATATATATATATATATATATATATATATATATATATATATATATAAGGAAAAACCAAGTTATGTGTTCATCAACGTTTCTTCTTTATTTCAAGACTTCCTCTGGATGAATGAAATTATGAAACTGATACTAGTGTTTTGTTTTCTTAATTTCATTCATCTAGAGGAAATCTTGAAATAAAGAAGAAACGTTGATGAACACATAACTTGGTTTTTCCTTTTATATATATATATATATATATATATATATATATATATATATATATATATATATATTGGTTCTGTGACTGAAAAGATGAGTATACAAATAATCTTTTCCTGCCATTCATTTTTGTTTTCTTTTCCTCTACAGCGCGGTCGTGTGAACTGTTCCATTCCATCTTCATGTAGTCCCGTCAGTTGCACACATCCTTATATCGAAAATTGTTGTCCAACTTGTGATCGTTGCACTTTTGAAGGGGAACTTCTAGAAGCCGGGCAGATAATCAAGCCGGATGCCTGTCGTACTTGCACTTGCATTGTAAGTTGAAAAATTCCTCTTTTATCTAATTTTTTTTTTTAACTATTTCCCGTTAATTTTCACTTTTCGTTTAATTTACTACTGCTTTAGTTCTCCAAACTAATGTACTTTTGCTATAAAAGTGCTGAAGAATCTCACATCCTTTTTGTAATTAATGTTAATAACAGTTGTTCTGCAGATGCTGCACTTAAGATAATTTGTACCAGTCCATGAAGGGGAAACCCTCTATACTCGGACAATTATTATTTTTGGTTACCAGAGTGCCCCCTTTTTGCCTACTTTTAGGGGAGCTGGTTTTTACCCCACATTAAAAACGGCCTTGTGCCCAATTTGCTTTGGTGGGGAAGCAAATAAATACATTAATGACAGTTACAACCCGTGCCAAATGTTGTGGCAAAAGTATGTTACAAAAATACGCGTCATGATTCTGGGACTATAGCTGCCACAAATCGTATTTACTCCCTTCCCACCATAGGAAGGCATGACACATAAGTGAGGAAAGTCAAGCCAGAGCCCCTAAAGCATGCGCATCCTGGTCTATCAAAATATGCCTAAGTAGTCCTGTAGGAATTCCCAGTCAGGGCGCCTCAGGCAGTAAGTAATAAACTACTCCACCCAAAAAATGTGAATCAAGACCTGAAAGATTGGACCCTCTAGGACTGCCCAGAACTAATGCCTTTGCTCACCAGATAAAAGGTCATGAAAATAATCCATTTCTGGGTGACGGAAAGCCAATTTTTCCAGTGAAAAATATATTTTTTGTTATTAATGATAATTCAATGAAAAATCAATTGAAAAAAATGAAAACAATATTCTTTTGTTGTTACAAAGAAAATGCAATGAATAATTATTGGACAATTTTTATGAAACTTAAAAAAAATTTTAAATTTAAATGAAGAAATAATACAATCATTGTAAGGTAAGTTTCATGAATAAGTTTTTTTTTAATAAAAAAACAACTGATAGCAAGCAAAATTTTTTTGATTAAAAAAAAACAACAACATTTTTTTATAATTTTTTTTTTTCAAATCAAAATAAATATTCATTTTTTTATATAATAAACGAGTGATAACAGATAAATAATTTCTTAAATGACGTTGGCTGCTGCGATTTCATTGACTCAATGTTTCAACACCTTTCAGCATTTTATGAATGCCGGGAAAATTCTGACGATAGCGCCGTCCTTATTCTGTTAAGTACTAAAAAATCATGATGCAATTTCATCTTATTCTGTTTTATTTTATGTTTTCCATGTTTTCTTTTTTCAGGAAGGAAATGTTAATTGTATAAAACAGAGTTGCCCGCCCTTGGATTGTTTGTTAACAGAGAATGTGCCTGGTGAATGCTGCCCCCGCTGTAAAGGTAAAACAAAATAAAATAAATTACAAAAGAAAAAATAGAATAACACTCGGTCGATCACACATTTCCACCAACGACCTAAAAATAAAAAAGATTAGATTAAATTAATAAAATTAAGATGAAAAATAAAATAATCATCTACTGCATGGGTTAGGTCATATTATAATGATGGGTTGTGGCCTGGACAAAGGCCATTAAATTGAGATTAATTACATATGTAGAACCCTGTCAAGCTAAATATTTAAAACTATAATGAAAATAAACATTGGAAAATCAGAAAAACAAAAGAAAATCTAAAGTTAAAAAAAAACACCTAACAAAAATTAATTTTCTTCAAGGGATGTCAAAATGCTTTAAAGTGAAAAAAAAATCATGACGTAAAATGAATGAAATTATGGCATATATGTTTGAAACTGTTGTTGAAAAAGTAAAACATGGCCTATTGAATGATTCCAGCAAGTTACATAGTGTAGGTACAGGGTTAAGCAATAGGGGATCGCTGTTGAAAGAAATAGAATAGAAAGTCAGAGACAATATTGTCACTTTGAAGCTGTCCATGTCTAATGTCTGTCGCCGGTCAGTCAGTTAAACCGGTGCTCAGTTTTTGGTTTTATGTTTATTTTTTAATATTTTGTGCAGAAATGGAGGTGATTGAGTTTTGATTGTGTTTTTGCAGTGTGTATTTAAATTCGTTTTGGTGGATCAAAGAAACAGCAGAACTTTTGTTCAATTCGAAAACTTTGTCTCTCATTTTAAAAATAGTCATTGGTAATCAGGCTCAAGGGCTAGTCAAAATATTTTTTTTTCACCCCCTTATAATTAAAATATATATAAATGCATAAACTTTTTTGTCAATTAATTTTTTTTCATCGTATATCTTTTTAAATAACTATGTTTAACGGATACAATACTTTCGCTTTTTATTAATGTTTTTTTTTCAAACATATTTACGTTTTTTTTCTTTTTGTTATTTTCAAATATAATTACGTTTTTTTTTTAAATGTACTTTATTTAAATACATTTTATTTATATTATCTACTGGATTCGTACTTATTATGTTGTTTGAATTTAATGGGGTTTTTTAACATATGTGAAATATTCACATTTTAAAACTGTTAAACTATTTTCTGTTGCATATTAATCTTTTTTAAACGGCTAAAACTGTAAAAAAAAATGTGAAACATTCATAGGGGTTTTTTTTTTTCATGTTTCTGTAGATAAATGTTTTTAAAATATCTAAATAGTTTGACAAAATATATAATATTAACTTAAATAAACATGGTTATTTGAAAAGATATTCAATTAAAAAATGAAAAATATAATTGATAAAAAGTTTACATATTTTGATATTTTTTATAAGGTGACGAAAAAAAATAAACAAAATATATTTGAAAATTGTATCCATTTTGTGCTTCCATACCTCAATTAAGATACGCAGATGCCACTTTCCGGTGTATTTGAAAGTTAGCCTCTCCTTTTATGCACAATTATCATAAAGGCGTTATCATCATTTGAAGTGCGAATACATGAGTTTATTATTTTTTGAGACACCCTGTATTATAATATTTTAATTGTAGGAGGGTGCTTGATTGACGTAATAGATATCATCGCAGATTTTGTAATCAACTATGCTGGGTTTAAATTCAATTGTATCTATTATATTTAACGAGTGTACACCGTCTGTCAAAAATTACAGGAAAAATATGTTTCGCCAATGTTCAGACTAATATTCATACAATAACGTCTGAATTGGTGAAAAAAAAGAAAGGAAAAATCTCACAGTAGAAAATTTAAAAAAGAAAAAAAAAATTATAAATCTGTACAGAAAGATAATGTCTCATTATAGAAATAGATTGAAGGTGGGAATGCTATTTGATTTCTCAATTTCGCTTACGATTTGAAGTGGAATCATCCGACAGTTTTTTTACTCACTAACTTTTGTGTGGTGGGATTATATATATATATATATGCATACAACATATATATCTATATATATATATATATATATATATATATATATATATATATATATACACTAGTAGGCCGCCTGTCGTTGCCTGATCATACAATGTGCATAAATATTATATTTTAATTAATGCAGAATTCTTATTTATTATAAACCGAAACACCTTAGGTATTAAACGTAACGTTAAATTCTTTAAAAAAAATGAAGTAAATAAAAAA
Source organism: Euprymna scolopes (assembly GCF_053919585.1). NCBI lineage: Eukaryota > Metazoa > Mollusca > Cephalopoda > Sepiida > Sepiolidae > Euprymna > Euprymna scolopes. The sequence goes on from NC_136500.1 coordinate 82,774,802, forward strand.
CAGAAAGAAACTGAGACATGTGCATGTAAATGACAATGTTCTCTCTGATTCTCTCTGATTCTCTCTCTTCTGATCTTGAGCGCACGGTACAGTGGGGGAAGAGGTGGCTGGTTACTTTTAATACATCTAAAACCAAGCTCCTATCTTTACATCATCAACGCTCTGATCCCCATCTGGCATCAATTGAAATGGATGGCTCTCGTCTAGGGGAGGCTCCATGTTTTAATAAGCTTCTGGGCTTGACCTTTACTCCTGACCTGAAATGGAACATGTACATCAAGTCTGTTGCCAAGGTCGCTGGAAAAATGGTAGGATCCTTCTACCGCTCCAGAAGATATCTCACTGCTGATGCAATTCTCTATCTATATAAAAGCCAAGTACGTTCAAGGATGGAGTACTGCTGCCACATCTGGGCAGGAGCTGCAAAAACAGCCTATCCTGCTTTGACAGAGTACAAAATAGACTTCGTAGCTTAGTGGGGGATGCCCTTTTCTCTTCCCTACAACCTCTCTCCCACAGAAGAGACGCTGCGAGCCTGTCTCTGTTTTATCATTACTTCCATGGCAAGTGCTCGTCTGAACTCCAATCCCTGGTCCCTCCTTGCCAATCTTTCACGATAAACACCCGCCTAACTGAAACCACTGTCAAATATTTTTCCCACTCTTTAACTGTGCCAAAACCAAAACGTAGATTCCAATTCAGGTGATAAGTCATCTCCCTCTCAGTACAGACCAATAAGTCTCCTGTGTGTCATGAGTAAGTTGCTAGAATCCATATATAATAGAGAAGTAGTCAACCACCTCAGCAGAAATAACCTTCTTAGTGACACGCAATATGGTTTCCGTTCTGCTAGATCTACAGCAGATGTGCTAACGGTTATATCTCATAAGATTAGCGAATCTCTCGACAAAGGCTTCATTTTTAGGGTACTTGCTCTTGACATATCAAAGGCCTTCGATAAGGTATGGCATAAAGGCCTACTTCACAAGATTTCCAGCTACGGTATAATTGGAAATGTTTTCTCAATCATTAAATCATTTCTCTCTGATAGGCTCATAAAAGTAGTTGTTGATAGGCAGAAATCAGAGGCCCACAGTATTAATGCTGGAGTCCCTCAGGGGTCCATCCTGCACCCAACTCTCTTCTCCATCTACATTAATGATCTCCCAAAACACATACTAAAATCATTCGTTGACATCTATGCTGATGACACAACCATCTATGGCAACACATCAAAGGCTGTAAATGACAATGTTCTGTCTGATTCTCTCTCCTCAGATCTTGAGCGCATGGTACAGTGGGGGAAAAGGTGGCTGGTTAGTTTTAACGCATCTAAGACCAAGCTCCTATCATTACATCATAAACGCTCTGATCCCCATCTGACACCAATTGAAATGGATGGCTCTCGTCTAGGGGAGGCCCCATGTTTTGATAAGCTTCTGGATTTGACCTTTACTCCTGATCTGAAATGGAACACATATATCAAGTCTGTTGCCAAGGTTGCTGGGAAAATTGTGGGATCCTTCTACCGCTTCAGAAAATATCTCACAAATGATGCAATTCTCTATCTATATAAAAGGCAAGTACGTTCAAGGATGGAATACTGCTGCCATATCTGGGCAGGAGCTGATAAAAGCAGCCTATCCTGCCTTCACAGAGTACAAAATAGACTTCGTGGCTTAGTGGGGGGATGCCCTTTTCTCTTCCCTGCAACCTCTCTCCCACAGAAGAGAGGTTGCGAGCCTGTCTCTGTTTTATCATTATTTGCGTGACAAGTGCTCGTCTGAGCTCCATTCTCTGGTCTCTCCTCGCCAATCTTTCACAAAAAACACCCGACTAGCTGAAACCACTCTCAATAATTTTCCCCATTCTTTATCTGTGCCTAAATCAAAATGTAGATTCCATGAACAAAGCTTCTTTCTTAGAACTGCACACCTGTGAAACTCTCTGCCGCATGGCTGTTTCCCTCCCGACTTCAACTTGGATGTCTTCAAGTCCAACACAAACAAATTCCTGATGAAACGCCCCCTTAAGTAATGACACTTTATCAAATCTCCAATACTAACTATTACTACGGTACTATCCCATTGATTACTGTATACACAATAACCCTTATCCCCGAGTGGCTTCTGGGCCTTGATAAGTGGTGATCTCCATGTGAAAAAAAAAAAAAAATGAACAAAGCTTCTTTCTTAGAAGTGCACGCCAGTGGAACTCTCTTTCGTCTGCCTGTTTCCCACCTTACTACAACTTGGATGTCTTCAAGTCCAACATAAACAAATTCCTGATAAAGCGCCCACTTAAGTAAGTAGCCAAATCTCCAATACTAACGATTACTACGATACTATCCCAATGATTACTGTACACGCAATAACCCTTATCCCGAGTGGCTTCCGGGCCTTGATAAGTGGTGACTTTCATGTAAAAAAAAAAAAAAAAAAAAAAAATGAGAGTATTATGTTTTTTCTAAACAGTTCACTTCTTGTAAGTAAAGAAATGATGCTCGAGCTGAGATCGAAATCACAACCTAAAGCCAGTAAATATGATAACCATCAGGCCAGCTTGACACGTTCTTTAAAAAGTGTTTTCAAACCTACTTATTCTTAACATAAGTAATCTGTCATGTGAATGAATCCCGCATGCACATTCGTGATACATTTGACAAACAGATAAAAATCCGATGACCACGACATACTGATGTTTCAATTTTGACCCCTTAGCAGCCCTTTTTTCTGGATAAAAACCAATTAAGAAGTTTTCCACATGTCTGAATACCCAATATATATATATATATTGGAAGTAATCTTTAAGGATTGGATTTCATCAGAATCATTCGAATTGCACCTTTTGAGTATTTGCATTGAACAATGTTTTTCTACCTAATTTTGAATTTTCCGTCGTACTTTTTTCTTTAACAGATATTAAAAAATTCTTCTGCTTGCAAATTTTCAAATTCATACTAGCCAATAATCTGTTATTTAATTGCTTCTCTCTTTCTGATGAGAAAAGCTTATCTTTGAAAATCTATGAATTAAAGTCAGCTTTTATTTTTTTTATATATATATCCCTTATATACTAGCAAGGGGCACCTGACATTGCTCGGGATATCATATCTTGTCTTCTGCTCGATATCATGTTAATACACTTGGATTTGATAAATTTTGTAAATTTTACAATTTTATTTTTCATTATTTCAGTATTTCTAAAGATATATATATACTAGCAGAGAGACCAGACGTTGCCCGAGATTGAATTAGAATCAATGAATTTTTCACGCTGCCAATATTTTATTGTCATCAGAATCGGTAAAATCATCCATTTTTCAATTAAATTGATTGATTGCCTGCTCTAGTCGGGGATCCACCACAGTGCACCGGGAGGAAGTTTCACATGCCTCCTCTCAGTGATTTAGGCCCCAATGCATTGTAGCCTACATTGCACTATATAGTTTTTAAAATTGAGTTTATAAAATCATTTTTATATAATGGCTTAAATTAATGTTTAAAATGAAAAAGTCAAGTATCATGGTGCAATTGTGCTTTAAACAGAAACCTTCATTTCGAATGCACTCTTGTCTTATCCTACCATTCTGCTTGTGCAGTGATAAAACTTCTCAAATGGACTTGAAATGTTAGGCTGTATAACTTTGCTTAAAATCAAACTGTTCCTTTTTTAATCAGATTTTTTGGATTATCGATTTTCAATACTTATTTATCGATTTCCAATACTTATTGGAGGCATTCTGATACCAAACCTTTCTAACAACACTCCTAGACACATAAAATACATTTGTATGAGATTTTAAAAAAGTCGGGCCAGTCGTTTCAGAGTGGATAGGGAAAAAACTCAGACATACACACAAAGTGTCTTTTATATATAAGTCGAGATAGAGATATATATGGTTTAGAATGTTACATAATCCCAGTGTTGTCACCATGTAAACACTATGTAAATCATCTAGTTTCAAACTGTCCTGTAATCATCACACAAAATCATATCTTGTCTTCTGTTCAATATCATGTAAACTGGAACAAATTAATAAAAAAGCGATCTGACATGATTCATACATTAATTATTCAATTGATTTAACAGGATCTTAGATGATGAATGATTCATTTGACATGATAGTCCAGTAAGTTGTAAGGTTAAAAAAGGTGAGAGACGTATTCTAAGTCCATCTTTTGATGTTGTTAGACCATCTTAAAAATGTGTCTTGTTTCATTCAGGCTTTCACCAAAACTGGTGAGAAATTATACTTGGTACTGCTTTTGTCTTGGGGCTGACGTTACATCAGACTAAATTTTATGGATCTCCTTTCTCACAAATTTTTGCTAATTTCAGGCAAGTTCAACCCTGTGACCATTTTGTGATATTTGTCTGAAACGTATAATGTTTTTTAACATAATGTCAGATTTAAGTAAATATTTTTTTTTTAATATTTACACTAGCAAACGTGCATACCAATATTTAAACAATGAGGGTTAATCTAAAAAAAAAAAAAAAATACTAGGAGGAAAATGTGAACGAACAAATGGACAAGAACTAAAATCTTATATAAAGATCATAAATTTTACAAATTGTTTGATTTTACTTTTTTTATAACGCATTTATTTAAACGTTTTTTTCACGTTGTGTAATGTTTTTTTTTTTTTAATTTTTAGATTGTGACTATAAAAATCGTAAATACAGAAGTGGTGCCACTTGGTTTTTGCCTGAGAATCCCTGCGTCTCTTGCACATGTCATGGTGGATTAGTGACATGTACAGAATTCCGCTGCATTGTGCCTTGTACAGATTATATCGAGCTTTCTGGTCAGTGCTGTCCCGTTTGTCCAAGTGAGTTGTTCTTGAGAATTCTTTTCCAATTTACTTTACTTTTCATTTCTTTAAAAAGTTGTTTAATGTTTGTTGGCTGATAGCCTTACAAATCTTTCATATTCTAATTCAGCATGATCTCAATCATGTTATGGTAAAAAGAATTGCTGCAACCTTTCACTTATGGCGTTTAAAATTTTTAATACTTTTAAATATTTATTGGTCCCCCGACAAAGGAGGGATTGGACCTAGCAATTCACTCCCGTTTGTCTGTTCGTCTGTTTGCACTTTTCTCAATAACCATGCCTAGGATTTTTTATTGAATTTTGCACAAGCATTAGTCATGGTGAAAGTAATTTTTTTGCCAAAACGGACTTTCTGAGGTAACTCTGGCTGCCCTCCTAGGAACCATTATAGGGGTAAAATTGCCCCCAAAGCATTCATCTGTTCATTTGTTCACACTTTTCTAAATAACCAGGTCTTGGATTTTTTTTTTAATTTTGCACAAACATTAGTCATGGTGGAAGTAAATTTTTCACTCTGGGAGGGGGATCCTGCATGTTTGGCTTGTTTATGCTGTAAATGTACCTTTTGGTTTGTAGTTGCACATTTTATAAAGAAATAGTTTGTAAATGATAGATTCTATTTAGCCCTGACATGTACAGCGTTAGGGAGGATCTAAAAGTAATAGTAATTAAAAATGACTCCACAATTCCTAAAACTCCCAAATTGGGGTCTCATGACTAGATGCAGAAAAAAAAACAGGCTCAGAAAGAATAGTGTGCAATACTTTCATTATAGACTAGCAGGGCCACCCAGCGTTGCCTTGGCAAAGTGTGTAATATATTTCTGTTAAAAATTTACCGAACAGTTCTGTACTTAGTAGAGCTGAAGCAGCATAAATATTAGAAGTATTAAGACAGGAAAAGAAATACCAAGTACAATTTATGCATTTACTAGCAGAGGCACCTGACATTGCCCGGTCGAAAAACATACTTAAACATATTTTAATTTATCCAGATTCTGTATATATTATAATAGTCAATTATCTATCGATTATTTCACGTATGATATTGTATCTAATATCTAGTCGTGATTTCAAAAGTAAAAAAATAAAAATTGTGACTTGGGTGCCGTCAGCCAGAATCGAAACCGAAAGTAAAAAATGGAGACAGACAGACATGGTGAGTTTTATAAATGAGATTACATTTGATGAAAAAAAAATGCACACACATTATGCATAACATATTAAAAGCATTATCTACCTAATGATAAGTATGTGATAATATTGATATTTTGTTGGATGCTAAGCCATAGACATCCGATTTTACTGACCTACTTAACGTCATTTGCACGTGTCATGTGACTAGTATAATTGGAGATTTGTTCCATCCCTACAATGTTTTATTCGAATAAAACCAATTTAACTTAGAAAGTTATCTTGTCAGATTTTCGAAGTCAACCTAAATCTGATATATTGATACTTGGTTTGAACTAGCCTGTTTATTTTATTTTTCATTTCTTCCATTATGTTATTGACATGAATATATTTTATTTTGTATCGATTTCTTTCTGAATATACTTATTCTAGAAAAGAAAACTTTTAGCATGGAAGCATTTTCCCTTAGTCACTGAATATACATATACATTAAAGGGAATTAATCATGTCATGTGTTATTTTCTCTTGTGTTACTATCGTTTAGTGGGGAGAGTCACTTGGTTTGTCTGTGCCATGAGGACGTCTTCTGAAGGACTGTCACGTCTTGAGCAAGCACACCAGCTCCTCGGGGGAATAAATGATGAAAGAATAGGCACATTCCTTTTAGATCAAGGGGTTGATATGACATCTGATACATCTGCTTGACATGCCTTCTCTTCGAGTTCTCTGTATCATTAGTGGTAGGGTTTTCATTTTCATTAATTCTCTTCTGAGAATTAATTATCTCTGCTGGGACTTTTGGTGCTGGAATTGTATGTTGTATAAAATAAACGAGCAACACATATGTTTATAAAAATAGAAATTTATTTTAATATTGAAGAAGCATTTTAAAAACTTGAAACATGGAACTGGTATGACCCGTCCGTTGCCGATAAAGATCAGATCTCAACTTTTTGCAAGCGCTGCTAACGGCACCCAAACTCCAACTGCTCAACAAATTTTCTCTTGTGGTGACAAAAATAAAAGAGGGAGAGAGATATTAAAGACAGAGATTGAGGTGTTGCTGTTTCGTTTTACAAATCCTGCTGTCCCCATTGTGGCACAATGGCTAGCCCCTTTTGAGGGAGCTGGGGGCTTCTACATTAATAAACCTTGTGCCTAACTTGGCCTGCACTTATATGGAGACAAACACACACATTTCAGTGCGGACACATTTTTTAAAAGGTTAAAACTGTCGGCACACGAAGATTGGCAGGTGTTAATGATTCCAGTGCACAATGAAAGTTAAACTATGTTGACATTATAATTTGATAAAACATTACATGAAATGCATATTTCTCTCTCTTGTTCTCTCTCTCTCTTTCTTTCTCTATTTTTCTCTTTCACTCCCTTTCTCTCTCTTTCTTCATTGAAAGAGAGAATTGAAATATGATTGTATTGTAAAAACAGTTGAAGCTTACACCCCATACGTGGAGGATATAGTAGTTTGGTGTGCACGCAATGGGTCGACTAAATATGCTTCCTACTTGTTAACTGTTAAATAAATTATATACATTTTTATAAAAATGCATTTGTTCACTATTTTTGTAAAAGTGTTCGATTTCAGCCTGCGGTTTCTCCCATTAATGCGACGACAGAAAGCTACCTGTAACGACGCACTGAACATGCAAGAAGCAACCCATGCCAGACAGTTATAACCGACGACATATCGACCCGTTTTGTTGAAGTTTCCAACATGTTCCTATCGTTTGGATATCGTTGGATATTGTGTCTAACACCCGAGGAGCTGGTTGCATTCCCAGAACGTTTCTCAACCAAATAATCCTCCCCGGGGAAACAACAGTGTCATACATAAACGGATTTTATTTAATTTACACTGCAGACTGAAACAAAACAAAGCAGCATCATAAACGGTGTTTTTGCTTCCTTATCAACAGATCTAAATGCCAATTTTTGGTCTTTTACAGCTTGTCTCTATAAAGGCATCACATATAAAGATGGTGATACATTCAGTCCTACTGAAGATCCATGTGACCAATGTAGCTGCGAGGTAAAAGAAACAGTTCTTATTTGATTTTTATTTGATTTTATTATGTTTTTTTTTTTAGATTAAATGGTTTCTGTGACCAGGATTCAAGACTGGTTTCAAAAATTTAATAATGTTAGCTTTCCAAAGTTTTAATCGATCTATCATTATAATAAAGATTTTATTTTTATTTCATGAATATAAGGTAAAATAACTTCCTTGCTGACACATATATATTTTACAGATATAACATTTTATATTTTAGGGTTATTTCATAACCACGTTTATTTTCATCTATTTTTTTTGTTTTTTGTATGTGAATGAATATATCTTAATCATCCTTTTCTTTTTTTCAATTAACATGATAATACAAGGCAGAAAATGACTATCACATGTATGAGGAAAAGTATCTCCGAACATGTGCGTCGTTATAAACGTCAAAGTACATTTTAAAAAAATATTTATAACACTTTAAATATTTTGTTTCAGTTTTAATAATATTTAGTGTGAAGACACATTCAATTAAGATTTTTAATTTAATGAAAACTGCTTTTTTGTTGTTTTTTCTTTAATCTAATTGGAAGATTAAAATTTTACTTTTGAATTCTTACGTTTATCTTTTATATTAATTAAACTACACCCTACGGACATAGACAAACCTCACAATATTATTGGTATGAATAAATTTAAAGTAAGATTATTCATATAAAAAAACTATATATTGACATATATATTTTTTTAATGCCGAATCACTGAAATTTTTTTATGATTCTTTGGCCTTTCGACTAAAATCAAAGTGTAGTACCTGTTCTCTGCAACATTGAAAGTCAAAATACAGAGATACAAACAGAAAGTGCTGCTTATAAATAGATTAAATCTATTCAGTTTCTTTTTAATGCAAGATGAATACTTAATTATGTTTCGCAAATCAATTATGGAAAATGTCCATGTCCTTAAAAATAAATTCAATTTTCTAATCTATTTTAATATCTAATCTTTATGGGTATTTTATTTTTGATATGTCGTATTTAGAAGGGGAATTACTTTCACAGTCATAATGTGCAATCAAAAACCCCTCTCCCTCAACAACAATCGCCAAACCCAACACTGTTTCCGTGGTCTTCTTCTCTTTCATCTTCTCTTCTGCCCGTGTCATCGTCTCTTACATTGGCTACTACCAAAGAGATTTACACGGGTTCACAAGTATAAAAATAAACAACGCAAGAGAAACAAAAGAAAATGCAGACACCAACACTTTCTGCATATATCGAATGAACTCTATGTGTGTGTGACACCATCACGGGAAACAACCCTCTAAGTGAGAAGGTTCACAACAACATTATTTGTTGAGGCTGTGCTCATCAATTGACGTCAATTCATCTCGACCTTTTTCGAGCTGCATCTTGCATCCTATTGTATCCATCATCTCAACTCAAAATTAAGACCATCTGTAAACTGTTTCTACTGTGATAAACTGTCGCAAAACTTATTAACACTCCTAAAAATGTCTGTAAATTAACTCTAAATATATTAATCTCCATTGTTCAGTCCTTTGTCCCCATTACTACCACACCTTGATTAACAATCCTATTTCAGCTTTCTTTTGTGTGCCTTGATGAACAACTTCCTCATCATTGTCTTTCTACAAAGCTCACTCCCTATAACCTTTGTTCTTCTGACCAACTTATTTTCTTTCTCCTTTTTTCTTCCTAACACTTGTGGGAGTAACGTCAATAGTATCACAATAAGTCCTCCTGCTGTCACTCACTGTATTTCTGATTGATTAAAAAAAATAAATGTATACTTAATTCTGTTCGATATTTGGTTTGGATCAGTCATAAGTAAAGGAAGTGGGCAAGGAATTTTTATTCTCACACTCAACGCTACCCCCACTCTCTCATGAAAACTGGGAATGAATTTAAGAAGAGACACTTTACATAATTCACCGGTAGTAGTACTCTGCGAAATAGTCATAGTATTATTCTGCAACTGATCTCGTGACCAAAAGAAAGATGGTGTCGTAAAGAAGTCAACATAGCTTAAATATTTTTAAATCACATGAAATAAAATGAAATTTTATTAAAAAATTACTTTAAAGAAATTTTTCATATATAAACTGTTGATTAGAAAAATATGAGAATGCTGAAACAATTTCTTTTTTTAAATTATAAACAACTATATATTTGAATTGTTTTTCTCTAACTCCTCCATCCAGGCAATGCTGGCTAAATACAGCTAGTATTTTATCACTTATCAAGGCCTAAATGTCTCTTGAAGATGAGGGTTAACATTTTATAATTTAATATTATTGTATAGAATATTATTCAACATCATAAAAACATTATTTTTTATTATTAAACTAAAAGTGTTTTTTTTTTTAAATATTTGTCCAAAGATAAGAAAAAATGCAAAATCTACTTATGAACATCATAACAAAAAGTACCTTTACAAATCTTTAAATTTTGTAGATATATTAGTAATAATTTGTGTATTAAAACATTCCTTCACAAAAAAAAAACATCATCAGAAAATATTTTTTGGATGATTCAGTAATAAAGTAATTGTCTCATATATTCACAAGTTACCCATGTCTTCTCTTTGCATGTGGATAACATGTGATAGTAAAATTTAGCAAAAAAATATTTTTGCAGTTTAAAAATATTTTATGGGAACTTAGTGGAAAACACACAAAAAGTCCGGGTACAGACATTCGGTAGACATCGTTTTTTTGTTTGTTTGTTTTTTTCTTTTAATATTTGCTATTCTCCCCACACTGCAATGCTCTTTTCATTAGTAATTATTTTTTCCTTCTGCATGTTTATATCGCCACCCATAGTGGAGAATACTGGTGTTTAATGCAATTGTGAATTTACAAATTGCTTTGCTGTCAATATCCAGTCACATCAAATCTCTATCCACAAAAAACTCTTCTTCGGCAAAATCACTGTCAGCTTTTTAAATCAAGACTTAGGATCCAATCATGTCAAGACCAAGCTTTCCTATACCCACACACTATGCCTGTCGACATGCAAATTCTTATGGCAGCTGACGATCAAAGCTTTCCTCATTACTTTCTTCTCTACAAATTGATTCCAAACATAATCTTAGTTTTTCTCTAAAATTCTCTGTTTATGAGATTTTGTTTTTAATGCTCCAAACACGCTATGAAGCTATTTGATGTAAGGAGCTAAAAATACTAGTTCAAGGTCAAAATCTAGCTAAAGGTAAGTTTTCGACGGAATACATTCTGACCCAGAAAACAACAATTTTCCACCCTTTGTCAGAAACATTGCACATGGAATATGAAAACTAAAGGACAAAATAAAGGAAGCAAGAGATACAAGGTTGTCAAAAGTAAACCAGAGGTCACCTTTATACTTTCCTGAAATATTAACCAATACCCACATAATTGATTTTCCATTGAAAGTTAAATTATATAGAAATATGGAAATTCCACAGTAGTTGAAAATGTTTAAAACGCATTATAAATAAAATGAATAAAAAATAAAACAAATAACAACGAATTTAAAAGAAATTTTTTAGTAAATTTTTTTTTAACCTTTTAAAACTAAAAAGAATTGATTTAAAAAATTGAGACTTTCAGTGAAAATTCAACACACAACGCATTGTTTTTTTTTGTCTGAATAATTTTTAATATAAATTATAAAGAAACAGATATCAATTCACTTGCACATTTACCCCTCCAGTGACTAAGGACAAATCAACTTAAGTGTAGCATCAGAACAGATACTACACTTGAATTTTAGCATGAAAGCCAGATCCTACTTTTTATATAGATTTTATTTAATGCATTTTTTCTTTTTTTTCTTCCATTTTTTTTTTAAATTTTAGGCAGGCAAGCTACGCTGTATACATCGAACATGTCCAGAAACAGCTACCTGTCCTCAATCCGAGTTGGTTGATCCTCGACCGGGTACTTGCTGCCCAACTTGCTCAGGATGTAAGTATTGCATCGTATTGTATATCGTATATCAGATGATGAGAATGTGTGCATGTATTTTGCTTCTCGGAGAACCAGGATTGATGTTTCTTTGGATATATATATATTTTTTGATTGTCAGTAGCTGTAAAATATATACAAGAAGGGGACAATCATTTTAACTTTATACATAATTTTATTTCCTCATCTATAGCTCACTTTTCCTTTATTAATGATTTGTCTATTTGGCATAATGCTTTGGGTCTTCAATAACGAGTCCGGATACCAGGGTTTAATCCTTTGTAGAGTCCTAGCAAAGACTAAAATAATAGTACTCGATGCCTCTTTGCTAAAAATGCAACATTAAAAGGTAATGGTCAAGAGTAAGTGGAGAAGTCTAAAGAAAAGAGTGGCGACCTCCTCTACATTTCTGTGTGGTGGCCAATCAAAAGGGAACCTTTGAGTTGTGCTTGACTATGTTAATCCATGTATTTTTCAGAGTTGTCTCTGGCCATTTTCAGATGAGGTGTAAACAACGTGTTTATTCTGCAAATGATCTATATCTAAAAATACTTCTATATCTGGTCAGAAGATTAAACTCTGCTATTCTAAGAGTATCATCATCATCATCATCATCATCATCATCGTCGTCATCATCATCATCATCATCATCATTATCATCATCATGATCATCATCGCTATGTTCAATTTAACATCAGTTTTACACGCTGGCATGCGTTGGACGATTTTTTTTTCAAATTTCAAAACTAACCTATCTCTGGCCAAGTGTTTAGTTATTCATTTTTCTCTCGAGTCTATTCTACTCCCTTCCCCCCCCCCTACTAACCCAAGAACTCTCACTCATTCTTTCAATGTGACCATACCATCAAAGTCTACTCTTCTGCACTCATCTCCCTATGATGTCCAAATTTAATCTTCCTATGAGGTCACCAGAAGCCTCTCCTTAAGACTTGCATTATACATCCATCGTATAATTTTCATATCATTTCTCTCCATGCAACGCATGTCCTCAACCCTCACTGGCCAGATTTTACTTTCATACATTATCATACCACGTACACATGCCTGATAGACTGTTCTCTTGGTCAACAGTGGTAATGCTCTGCTTTGCCATTCAAATATATTTTCTCCACGTCTGAGTTTTCATCCACCTTCATTGTCGTACACTTCTTGCACACAGACTGGTTATCTACTTTCAATCTATCAGTACTTCACTTTACCTTTTGTTAACCCAGTGTTTACAAGTATCACAAAAAAATTATGAATTCCAATTAAAATAATATAAAAATTGAGTCATACCCAACTCTTATTTTTGTTGCTAAAAACTGAGCAGGGAAACTGTTCTCTTTCTGGGGGGGGGTCTTTTGACCACGACAACTACTGATCATCACTTTGGTCTCGTAAACATTCACTTTCACTCTCGAACCTTTACTTTCCATAGCATTATTATTGGAAGTTATAAGAATATGTTAAACAAGATGAAACTAAGAGCATCCCTTATGAATCATGCCTAAATAATGTGTTTAATTTCATGAATGTTTGGGGCTAGACTGTTGGTCAACAGTGGTAACGCTCTGCTGGTTAGCGATGGCAGAAGTTCTCTGGACTTATTCCATTCTCTTCTAATGCTTGCAATCACACTAGCACCTGCTCCACCCTGTGTTCCAGTCGTATCATCAAGGCAACAAAACATCTGAACAAACTCAATATCTTCACCATTCAAATATACATTCCCCACATCTAAGTTTTCATCCATCTTCATTGTCAGCCAGCTTTGTAGCCCCTTCCTTCCTTATTGAGCTCTTGAAGAGCTTATCTTTTGGCTATTCTGTTTGGAGTCCAGTAGAGTGAACGCTGGCTGTGGAGTCCCTTTAAGCTTTGTTAGCCTTATAATTGACAGATAATGAAGATAGTTACATATCCTTGTTAGAGGGCGAGGTCATAGCGCTATTCTAGGTGATATTACAGGAAACTAAGCATAGGGGAAACTCCTTGAGAGATTTGCCCAATTGTAATGTTTTCCCTAGTGAGCAATCAATAAAGCAAATAAAAGTCTTTATACATACGTGCACGAGGTGTTTATATAATCTTTTTATTCTCTTCATTGTTATTTTCTCTCTTTTTTTCCCCTAACACTTGTGGGAGTAACGTCAATAGTATTACAATAGGCCCTCCTGCTGTCACTCATTATTGTATTTCTGATCGATTTTTAAAAAAATGATATTCAATTCTGTTCGATATTTAGTTTTGATCGGTTATAAGTAAAGGAAGTGAGCGAGGAATTTTTACTCTCGCACTCAACTCTACCCCTACTCTCACGAAAACTGGGAACGAATTTATGAAGAGACACTTTCATTGTCGCTGTTTCATGATCGTTGTTAACTAAGAATAACAAAAATCATCCAAATTTGGTCATTTCAATTTATCCCTGTAGTTTAATAAAAGGTTAATTTTGAAAATTTTGTATAAGTTCCCTGACTTTTCCATGCATATATATAAGTTCAAGTATATTGATTTTTTTTTTTTTTTAATAAAATTCAGAAGAATGTACCATGTTTCGGCAGGGTTCTAAAGTGAATCTTGCAATTAAAAAAAAATAAAATAGAAATAAAACTGTCCAAAAGATTGGGTAAAAAAAAAAAATGGTAGCCAAAAAGTTAACCTCATTAAAGATCTTATTTATTCTTCCTCGTATTTAACGGCTCCTTCCTCCACCCCAACACATTTGCCGAGCGCATGTACAGTAAATTTGCACATCATGTTTAAGGCTGCCTCATTCTTCCCGTTCTCTTTTACATGCTTAGTTCTGCCTTAAACAATTCAAACTGACTTGAGATTTATGTACATTCATCTTCCAAACAGAAGTAAAACTCCCACTTTCACACACTATTCACAATGCATGAAATATTTACATACACATATTATAACATTAGTGTATATATATATATATATATATATATATATATATATATATATATATATATATATATATAGTGCAAATTTTGTTGAAAATTCAAAGACTCACGTTTTCTTTTTTTATAACCTTCATTTATTTCCTGGATTTTTTCTATTATAGCTGTTTCATTAGTGGGAAGGCAATTTTACGATTTATGTGTCAATAAAAATATCCTGTCCCCACCAACTTCTTCTGACGTTTTTCCATTAGATTTTTACAACAAAAGGTATATTTTTAACATGCTAACATCATATTCGGGTAAAAAGACTTCCAAAGCCATGCTTGCTCATTTCCGCCATCTTTTGGTGTTATATATATATTATATATATATATATATACTATATATATATATATATTATATATATATATATATATATAGTATATATATATATATATATATATTATATATATATATATATATATATATATAAATAAACAAATGACAAAAGTATATTTCAAATTTCATGATGTTGACCATCTTATAATTTATTCCTTTAATTATGTTGACATTTACAATTCTTGACAGCAACTGTTTTGTAGCGCAAAATCATTGATTTAATTATATCAAACAATGAATCTATTTTGCCCTTAACTCCTCAGAAGAAACAGCAACTATCAATCCATTAAAAGAAAATAAAAAGTATTTGGGCATGATTACAAAATCCGAAAATTAGAAGAGAAGTTGCAATTACCATTCTTACCAGTTACCCTTGCTGTCAAGAATTATGAATGTCATTGTTATTAAAGAAATAAATTGTAAGATGGTCAACATCATTAAATTTGGAATTTAGACTTTTGTCATTTGTTTGTTATATGCTCTGTAATTAATGTAATTACAGAGCATAAATTAAGGATTAGTATATAAAAAGTAGGTGAGATATAATTTTAAAAAATCATATTTACACAAATACGTGTATGTGTATAATTTCTTTCTTTCTCTTATGTTCTGGATTTAGTTGGTTCCAATTGTACACGAGAAATGATAGGTGAAATAATTCATCCCCGCCCTGAAGACCCGTGTTTCTATTGTGAATGTAAGGTAAGTCCTTAAGTATTTACTCTTCAATATTTAAATTGATTTCAGTCTTATGTTGAAACTAAATCAAGTTTAAAGTTTTACTCTTACATTAGAGACTAGAATTGACTTAATTTTTCCTGTAAATAAATTTTAATAAGTTCAGTGTGTTCAAATACTATAAGGAACTCTTTATAAAATTTAGCTGGACGTTCTGTTTGAGGATTAAATTTCTATTATTGAAGTTTACAAACCACCTTCTGCACGTTCTTTCTTCATAAGTTGAATGAATATTTTGAGCTATTGCAACAGTAACCTTTTTTCACCCCTAAACAAGATATATTGCCACTTGGAATGTAAAGGTCTACTATTTGGGATCGTGTCTAACAGGGGACTGTGGGGAGTTGAGCAGCGAGATGTCTGTTCACATTACATTTTGCTGCTTATCGTCTTAGTCAGGGATATGTATGTCAGGGTTACACAAGTGCTATAAGTTCATTAGAGAGTCATTTTGTAAACCATCCTCTGTACGTTCTTTCTCTTATAAGCTGAACATTTTTAAGCCATTGCAGCTGCAGCCTTTTTTTTTTTTAACTCATAAAGCATTATGTGCCGTAAATCTCTTACGGAGAAATCAACTCAGAAATTTCTTGGTTTTTCTTTCTCATCAAATCTCTTCTGGAGTTCATATATTAGATCCATTACTCTTTCTGCTTCTTGCAAAGTCAGTTCTTTTTATCATTTAAACAGGGTTTTTTTCTCTATTTGTACAAATCTATTATCAGACCATGTATGGAGTACCGTTGTCATATTTAAGTCGGCAAATTTCTATCCCATTTGAAAGCATTTAATTAGGTACAGAAAAATATCTGTAATTTGATTGGTTTCATTTTTTTTTCTTCTCTGCAACCTCTCTCTTACAGATTTGATGTTACTAATCTATTTTTTTTTCTATAAATACTTATATATCATATACAGAGTGGAACGATAAAATTGTCGCCCTAGAAAAGACGACATGATTCCATTTCCGTTTGATGAAACCCAGTTTCATTTTTTTTTGTTGCAGACCATCTACTATTTGGCCAGTTGTGTACAAATCCCAACAGCGATAGGAGCCTTCTATCATGCCTGAAAGTAACACAATGTTCAATGAGCGTGATCGGAGATGCGCCACTGTACAACTCATGCTCTCTACCGATCCAAGTTATGACAACAGGACCATTGCCAGCACCCTCAAAATGCATTGCTGGATTGCTACGAATAACAGGAATGTGCACAGGGTGATGAAAAAAAGTTTCCGGCCACGGTTATGGTCTTTGGTGTGGTTTCAAGTGAGTCACATCATGCAACCTCACATCTTCGAAGTCGGTTTGAAAGTCAAAACCAAAGTGTACCTGGATATGCTGAAGACTGTGGTGATCCCCTGGTGCAATTAGATGGTCGCTGGCGGACCCTGGGTAGGTGTGGTAGCAGGATTCGGCGCTGGCCCATAAATCCAAAGAGACCCACGTTTGGCTTTAGAAGGAGTGCTACGACTTTGCACTGTTCTCTCACTAGCCTCCCCTCTTCCTCTGACTTGAACATGCTGAACTACTTCGTTTAGTTATACATTGAGAACATCACCAACATGACCTCCCACAACACCAAAGTCAGCCTGATTGCTGCCATCTGCCGAGTATTCGCCGAGTTCCCACCAGTGCTTATAGAAAAGGCATGCTTCCAATTCCAGACCCGTATTGAAGTGGTGATTGAGGTTGAAAGTGGCTACAAAGAATAGATGTCAGCTCCATTACATAATCAAGTTACCTGAATTGATTTTTTTCAATAAAAGTTTTAAAATAAAGCTGTAGTGTTGTTTTCTGTAGGGCGACAAATTTATCGTTCCACCCTGTATAATTCTTCAGAATTGACTTATTTATTCCCTGCTTCCTTTGTTCCAGCTGGCTACCTCATTATAATACAGCTTCCTATTCCAGTAGCTTCTTTCCAAGAACTGCAAGGTTATGGAACTCTTTTCTTGTTGACTGTTTTCCTCCTAAATGTTGGTCTTTTTCAAGACTAAGATCAATAGACATCTCCTGTCTTCTGAATAATCATTTTCGCTCTTGTTAGCACCATAGATAAAGTTGCTTCATGCCTTGTCTGGAGCGATTTCCACAAAAAAAATTAAATTAAAATTTTTCCTGTCAAACAAAATTTAACAACGTTAAACGTGTTTAAATTAAAATTCGGACAGAACTTATGGAATGACTTGATATGTACAGAATAAATTCTAATGGGTAAAAACGTGTCAATTTTTTAATTGAAAGAAAACTGACTTTTTGGGTTTTTTTTTTTTTTTTTTGTTTTACATAAAAATCAGAGTCTTTGGTATGGAAAAAAGGTTTTCAAAAAATTTTCCATTTAATTATTTTTTTTTAGTTTTTTGTTTTCTTTTTAATACTATTCCTTTGCTATCCAGCAGAAATGCTAGTGTTCCCTATTCGCACTATCGCTCTATAATTTCTCCGTACACACTCCTAACTATCCTTTTCTAAAATGACTACATTCCAAATAAGGTCTCACATAGAAATTCAATCATTCTGACTGAAGATTCCTGAAATTCTAACAATGCTGGTTAGATAATAATTTTTTTTTCTAGATCTGAGCTTTTACACACTCCAAGTCCTCCAAGAAACCGTTCCTGGGTCAACTGATGAAATTGCAGTACTTCGTGCTGGTGTTTGGAGGGGTTAAATGTACCACAGCAAGTGGCATTTCATCCTTCAAACTCCAGGCAACATGAATTGAAACAAATACATCGAGGGTATTGCCAATGCTGCTGCAAAGAAGGTGGGCTCCCTTTACCGTACTAGAAAATTACTCACACCAGGGAGTATCTTATATATTTACAAAGTCACAATTCACCCATACATAAAGGATTGTTGATGCATCTGCCACTTGTCTCTTGCTTTTAGATAGGGTCCAAATAAAGAGTCTCAAATCTAATAGAGCCCTGTACTGTCAGCCAAGCTTCAACCTCTGTCCCATCGCCACAGTGTTGTATCCCTGTGCCTATTTTACAAGTATTTTAATGGAATGTGTTCAGATGAACTTAGAGCATGTGTGCTCCCTCAACGTACATACTCCCGACTGACTTGATAAGCAGCAAAATCTCACCTCTTCACTGTTGAGATCCGTAGATGCCGGAAAACCTTCTCTTGGGCTGGTTCTCTGACTTTACTAACATGCAGAAGTATAAATGTAATGTAAATAAATATCTAGCTCATCTCCTCAAATAGTCCCCCTGTAAACATGGTCCGAAATAGTAGCCCCTCAGCTGGCCTCAAGTGGCAATAAGTTTTGTTTTGATTGAACAAGAGTAAAATTTCACCCCTTCACTGTGGAGGTCCCTAGATGCCAGAAAGCCTTCTTATTCTTATAGCTTTTTCCATCTGACTGCTAGATTTTGGAATTCCCTCTCGATTTCCTGCTTGCCTGACTGTACTGACATGCAGAAGTTTAAATACATAGTTTCCTGTAGACATACTTCCAAATAGTAGCCCCTTACGTCCAAGTGGCAATAAGTCTTGTTTGGGATGAACAAGAGTTAAAATATATATATATATATATATATATATATATATATATATATATATATATATATATTGTGAGTGAAAATATCTTTCTACAAAATATGCACTAGTCTGACAAAGGCAAAATCGGTTTAAAGAAGCTTGTAAAAAATCGGCTATTTTTCTGAAGATGTATTTTTTTTTTTTTTTTACATATGAATCACCACTTCTCAAGGCCCGAAGGCCACTCGAGAATAAAGGTTAATGAGTGCACAGTAGTCAACGAGACAATATCGTAGTAATCGTTAGTAGTGTAAATTTGGTAAATTGGATTAAGGAGACAGCTCATCAAGAACTTGTTCATGACCATATTGTAGTTAGCTGGAAAGCACGGAAACGGAAGAGAGCTCCACAGGCGTGAAGTTCTGAAAAAGAAGCTTTGTTCATGGAATCTACGTTTAAGTTTAGTGACAGATAAAGAGTGGTGGAAATTATTGATATTGGTTTCAACCAAATGAGTGTTTTTCATGGAAGTTTGGCGAGGGGGGACCATAGATTGGAGCTCAGAAGAGCACATGCCATAAAAATAACGATAAAGCAGACAGGTTTGCAACGTCTCTTCTGTGGGAAAGGGGTTGCAGGGAAGAGAAAAGGGGCATCCCCCACTAGATTACAAAGTTTATTTTGTACTATTTTGTCAGAGCAGAATAAGGTGCTTCTAGCAGATCTTGCCTAGATGTGGCAACAGTACTCCATCCTTGGACGTACCTGGCTCTTATACAGGTAGAGAATTACATCAGCAGTGAGATATCTACTGGAGCGGTTTCATCACAAGTAAATATTTACATTCTCTCCCAAAATGTCTGTAATGTAGTTTTTAAACAGACATCTGTTTTTTTTTTGTTTTTTTTTTTCTTTAGGAATCCTATAATTGGATCTGCATGAAAGATGTTTGTCCGGAACCGTTGTGTCCAGAATCTATACAGAAGCGAATTCCAGGAACTTGCTGTCCTGTATGTCCAGGTAGGATTTGATACTGACCAATCTTTTCACCATTGGAATGGTTCCTTTGCATGATTAATTAAATTCGAGAACTACATAGATTTACAAAGTACTTAAGCATCAAAATAGTGACCCTTTTTTTTGTGTGATGGCGTTCACACCTCCTATCCTTGATCCAAATGAAGCATACTTATCCAAGTACCATGAGTAATCTAGTTTGAAACTATACATCATTATGGGAAGGTGGGGATCAATCTACAAAAGAAGTAAAAAAAATAAATAAATAAATAAAAAATAAGAACTTTTGAGTAGTAAACGATTTTAGTTTCAGAAAAGAGGAGAAATGCTGTTCCAAACAAAATGGAAGCATTAATTCAGAAACTTTGAATTGTAAAAACTTGCAGACTAAGACGAAGCATAGTTTCTAGTAGGCAGCCAAGTTGAAGAAGTTTTGAGACAAAGAGCAAAGTCTCTTCTCATGCAAAGACGAAAAGTTGTGCAGGAATTCTTAAGAAAATCGGTACATTTCATGGAGTGATTCTGGTTTATGATTGGTTGGTAACAGGGTATGGTTCCATATCATTAGTCAGGTCTTATCACCCCTGTTTTAAAAATATAACCTAAATTTTGTAACCACACCTTCATAGTTATACCGAAAATATTGCAACAAAACTATAACTTATATGGTAGCTTACTTCAGTTTGACAGACTATGGATACCCACTGTAAATGTGCCTGCGCATGGAATTTTTGTGGCAAGAGTTGTGCAATATCTAACCACACCTCTCCTGAGTGGCAAGTGGAAATTCAGGACGACTAGAAGCAATACTGAGATAAGTGGAGAAAACTTACAGCACCTAAAATTCCAAAATGGTTAACCATGAGTATAACTTATGTATATGTATAACTTATGTATATGTATAACTTATGTATATGTATAAGCACTAACATATCAATTTTTCAGTATTTATTTCAACAGTGCTCAACACATTTTTCTAATTTATTTTATGCAGTTTATATTTATTTAGTTTATTAATCTATTATTTAGTCAACTATTTATTTTATGTAATTTATATTTTTATGAATTCATTATTTAGTCAATTTATGTAGTTTAATAATTATTTTATGTAAGTTATATTTTTATTAATTCATTATTTAGTCAATTTATGTAGTTTAATAATTATTTTATGTAAGTTATATTTTTATTAATTCATTATTTAGTCAATTTATGTAGTTTAATGATTATTTTATGTAAGTTATATTTTTATTAATTCATTATTTAGTCAATTTATGTAGTTTAATAATTATTTTATGTAATTTATATTTTTATTAATTCATTATTTAATCAATTTATGTAGTTTAATAATTATTTTATGTCGGGTATGTTTATTATTTTATTATTGTACTTTATTTACATAGTTTTTATCAGTTAATTATTTTTGTTAATTTATTTCGGTTATTATTTGTTTCTATAGTTTATATTTACTTTGTTTATTCATAATTTATTTATTTTATATTTATTAGTTTATTACTTACATAATTACTTTTTATTTTCATTTTGTATTTGAATTTGTTTTATTTACCCCCTTCCTTTGTAAGTTTAATAAAAATGTTTCTGTGGAAAAAACTGGGTTCGAACCCGGCACATTCAGGTTTCCAGTTAATCACTTAGCCACTGTCAAACTCTTCTTATTAGTTTATTTAGTTTTTCTTTTAATTTTATTCATTTTATATAGTTTATATTTGTCAGTTTATTAATTTATTACTTTGTTAAAATAATTGATTATTTGATTCATTTTATCAATTTATCTATTTTATATAGTTTTTCATTTTATCAATTTATTTATTTTATATAGTTTTTATGCATTATTTATTTAGTTTTTATAGTTTATATACATTAATTTATTTAGTTTATTAATTAAAATACTTTATGATTTGATTTTTTATTCATTTATTTAATATAATTTATATTCATTATAATTTTATTTTTTATAGTTTATGTTCATTAATAGATGTAGTTTATTATTCATTTTATATAGTTTATATATTTTGTTTATTTAGTTCATATTACTTTCTTTATTTTATTTTCTATAGTTTATATTCATTAGTTTATTCTTTATTTTATTATTTTTGTTTATTAATTGAAATAATTATTTAATCTATTTTATTTATTTATTTAGTTTATATAATTTATATTTATTATTAATTATTTTGTATAGTTTGTGTACATTAGTTTATTTATTATTCAGTTTATTGCTAGTTTTATATAGTTTATATTTCTAATTTAGTATTTTGTATTTATCTTTTTTGTTTTCTTTCAGCCTGTTATTATGATGTCTTGGATAAATACTTTGAAGATGGTGATGTATGGGAAGATCCTGACACTCCTTGCATTGTATGTCAGTGCCTGGTAAGTGATGCTCTTACACATTTACTAAGAAGGATGGTACAGCATGATTGTTGTAATAGTTGACACACTATGAAACTGAATTCAACTCCCTAAACACATACTTAAATCATTCGTTGACATCTATGCTGATGACACGACCATCTACGGCAACACATCAAAGGCTGTAAATGACGAAGTTCTCTCTGATTCTCTCTCCTCTGATCTCGAGCGCGTGGTTCAGTGGGGGAAGATGTGGCTAGTTACCTTTAATGCATCTAAAACCAAACTCCTATCCTTACATCATCAACGCTCTGATCCCCAGCTGGCATCAATTGTGATGGATGGCTCTCGTCTGGGTGAGGCCCCGTGTTTTGACAAGCTTCTGGGTTTGACCTTTACTCCTGATCTGAAATGGAACACGTACATCAAGTCTGTTGCCAAGGTCGCAGGAAAGATGGTGGGATCCTTCTACCGCTCCAGAAGATATCTCACTACTGATGCAATTCTCTATCTATATAAAAGCCAAGTACGGCCAAGGATGGAATACTGTTGCCATATCTGGGCAGGAGCTGCCAAAAACAGCCTATCATGCCTTGACAGAGTACAAAATAGACTTCGTGGTTTAGTGGGGGATGCCCTTTTCTCTACCCTGCAACCCCTCTCCCACAGAAGAGACGTTGCGAGCCTATCCTTGTTTTATCGTTATTTTCATGGCAGGTGCTCGTCTGAACTCCAATCTCTGGTCCCCCCTCGCCAAACTTTCACGAAAATCACCCGTCTAGCTGAATCCACTGTGAAAAATTTCCCCCACTCTATATCTGTGCCTAAATCAAAACGCGGATTTCATGAGCAAAGCTTCTTTCTTAGAACTGCACGCCTGTGGAACTCTGTTCCGTCTGCCTGCTTCCCTCCGGACTACAACTTGGATGTCTTTAAGTCTAATGTTAACAAATTCCTTATGAACCGCCCCCCCCCTAATTAAACACTTCATAAAATCTCCTCACTAACGTGATGTACTTGCAATAACCCTTATCCCTGAGTGGCTTCCGGGCCTTGATAAGTGGTGATCACTGTGTAAAAAAAAAAAAAAAAAAAATTCTGTCAAATATATTGCATTTACTTCCACACTTGTTCTACTGAGAAGAAAATACAGACTCTACCCTAGCCCACCCAAGTTTTGATTAACGTAACCAGTTACTTGTGATGAATCATTCACAAGAGATAAATAAATCTATAACATGAAGGACATTTGCCTGTGTGTATGTTTATATGTCCGGCTAAAAATCAATAGCGACAAAGAAACGGCCACAAAGTTAGTATTTTCTTGTTCAGTATTGCTTCGGATGAATAATATGTCAGATTTAGAAAAAAATATTCATTCTTTGACCATAAACTAGCACAGATTTCGTCAGGAAGGGGTCGATTTTACAGCCAAACTATGCACATAGTCTAACTAAAGAGAAGTAACATCCATCCTATCTGTGTATGTCCAAAGAGAGGAATGGGTCGGGTGGAAAAGAAAGAGGGTGGGGAGAAAGAGAGGGAAAGCAGGGAGGAGGAAAGAAAGATGGATAGAAATAGAATTTTTAATAGAAATATACTTTTGACCTGAGTAACATCGGGTAGCCTTGCTAGTCTAATATATAATTTTGTGGATCGTTGCAGCATGTTATTAGTAACAATAAAATGTAATTCGATTTAATTCCTTCCAGAAAATACTTTGGCCAGGTCGGAATTATTTTCAAATTACTGCCATTTAAAGGTGTCGGTCCAGCAGTGAGGAGACAAATAAACAGAGACATATTTGAAAATAATGTTGGAAATGTGTTGAATTTTTTAAAAAGCTATTTTAAGATGCAGATGGAATGAGAGTTGTTCCCAAACAAGTGGATAAAGCCCTGATTATCATGCTTTCCCCACCAATGGATCTACTCAACCCTGATCTTAGCCATAATCTCTGTTAATACCTTCCTATGCTCACCGTGTGATCTCAAAGCTTTCCAACCAGATACTAGAGAAAATACTTTCGATATTTTGTCACATCAACATAAATCACAGTCATCAGCATTTTCAACATTGTTGTATGAGACTATCGTTTCCGAGGAGTATTACTTGGTTGAGGAAACCAGCTCCATGGTGTTAGAC
The DNA here is from genome assembly GCF_053919585.1 of Euprymna scolopes. Lineage (NCBI taxonomy): Eukaryota > Metazoa > Mollusca > Cephalopoda > Sepiida > Sepiolidae > Euprymna > Euprymna scolopes. The sequence continues at coordinate 82,799,822 of NC_136500.1, forward strand.
ATGATATCAGACGATAGACACATGGAAACAGCAACAGGTTGAGATGTCGGCTATAACCGGCTGGGATGGGTTGTTTCTTGAGTCTTCATCGCATCATTACAGACAGAATTTTCATCGTCAGCATTAATGGCAGAGACCGCATGCTTAAATTGAATGCTTGTTCAAAAATAGTGAACAAATACATTTTTATAAAAATATAAAATTTATTTTATATTAACAATGGAGGAGCATATTTAATCGTTAACCAATGCATGCACACAAAATTGCTATCTTCTCTGTTGCATATGAGATACAAGCTCCAATTGTTTAAAACGATACAATCATATTCAATTCTCTCTTCATTGAAAGGGAGAGAAAGGGAGCGAAAGAGAAAAACAGAGCAAGAACGAGAGAGCAAGAGAGAGAGAGAGAGAGAGAGAGAGAGAGAGAGAGAGAGAGAAATGTTTTGTTTTTTCAAATTCAGCTACCTGCATGCAAGTCTGACCATAATTTTCATAAACACTTGTTAGTCAAACCTGGTCGATATATTCTAACATTTTAAAAATCACAAAGCACCTGCATGACACGTTTTCACTTCACAAGTACAGAACAAGTTAGGCACAAGATTTATTAATGTAAAAGCCCCCAACTCCTCCAAAGTGGGAGCTACGTCATTGTGCCATAGTTGTAGACTCAGAATTATGAGGAATTTATCTTCCTTCAATTCCTACTAAATAACAAGAAAATGCACTATTTTCAGAAAAACAAACAATCAAATTCCTGTCACATGCAAATTAAAAAGAACAAATTTAGCCTTTTTCATAGCTTGGATGTGCAATCAATTACACAGTCAGACAGACTGCCATTCTGGGTATTCCCTCACTTCTGTTTGTACTTAGACAAGACTCCTCGAACAGCTTGCCATCTTTATATGGTTGCTGCATCAGATTCCTAGGCAAAGTAAACTACATTTACATGTACGTGATTCACAACATCTTTCATTGTATTTTCATTGTGTTGGGATACTTTAATGCAATTTATATACAGACATGCCAGAAAAGAATAGACACTAATATAAATATTTTTCCCAAGATTAATATATGTGTATTTATATTTACAGATAAGAATAGTGCTGAAATAGCTTAGAGTATCTCATTTAAATTGCATCTAACAACATTGAAGCATTCCACAAACCAAAGAATTATCAGACCTATCAGAATTTCTGCGAGGACGAATCGTGGGTCAATATGAAGGTGGTCTTAGTCAAAACAAAAGCAGGACATCTTTCAATATCCCTCCTCTGTGCTGTTAACAGAGTGATCATACAATTCACAAGAGAGGACAAAGAGTGCACAAAACCTCATCTAGATTGGCCTGAGCCTTCTGAAAGAACCGTGCATCTTGTGAAAAGAAATGTTGAAGATTCTCAGCGCAAAGCTTCTGATATTACAACACAAGCTGGTTTCAATCCCAGAACAGCTGTCAGGTATCTTCACAAGTTGGGCTACTATGGTAGAACTGCAAGAAGGAAACCCCTTCATCATCCTGCCAATATCAAGTGCAGAAAAGATTGGGCTCATGAGATGCTGGAGAGACCTATGTCCTTTTGGACCAATGTCATTTTCTCTGAGTCAAGATCTGTATTATTTCCCCATAGTGGAAAGGTATGGGTTTGGAGGCTCCCTCAACAAGAGTTTTACTTTAAAACACTGCAGCCAACGCTGAAACTTAGGGGTTTCTCAGTTATGGTATGGGGTGCAATTTGGAGTGGTGGTTGCTCAGATCTGGTAGAGTGCGAAGGAAACGTCAATTCTGGTAAATACGTTTCAATATTACATGAAGGACTCCTACCAATATTCTCAAATGGTAAAATGAACCAAGTTAACTCCCTATTTATGGAAGATGGAACTCCTTGTCACTCTGCTAGGACGACACAATATTGGTTGAACCAAAATGTGATTAATAAACTTCCATGGTCAAATTGAAAACCTCTGAAAATTCTTCCGTGTCATGTACCTCAACGCCGGGCGCCCATGCTAGTAATCTATAAAAATAAATCGAACATTAACTCTATAATAATATATACAAAATCTGCAAGAATTAAAATATCATATTTAAGCGTACTTTATGACCAGGCTTTCATGGGTGTTCATGCTAGCTCAGATAAATACTTTTTCAGTTTTAACAAAAAAGCTACAATAATATCAGAGCGTCTCCATTTACATTGAACATCTACAAAATGCCAACATCAATATATTACATATAAATGAATCCCTTGTGGAATTTCCACGGATCTCACTAGTGAATAACTAATAGAATATCAAGTATTCTAATTTTTTATATATTAATAAATTTTTAAAAATTTCTTTTGTTTATTTTTTCTGTTTTATTCTTTCTTTCTTCTAGGGAGGAACCATTCAGTGCAGCTTAACTGAGTGCCAACCTCTGAGATGCCGGGCCGATGAACAAAGTATCAAACTGGAGGGTGAGTGCTGTGAGAAGTGTATTTCCGCTTTGACCTCTACGTGCCTCTACCGTGGACGTGTACAGAAGGTCAGTCATTTAGATTCTCTACATTAACAAAAAAATCAAAAACAACAAAAAACAAGAATTAACCTCCTTAATGTTACATTTTCTTTTTTCTTTTGAGGTCAGCACAAGGCCATCCATATAACAGGCTAGTCGATCATTTAACAAGAGTCTTTTATTGGAGGTGGTGTGCATTTTCTAAGATAATTTGTATAGCAGTTAAGAACAAAAGGAAAATTCCTCTGTGGGATTAGTTTGATGTTATTATGTGTTTCGTGTACAAAATATTAACCACAAGGAGTAAATCTGACAATTATTAACAATTATTTAAAATGAAATATGTATGAAATACGTTTAGAAACCAAATTACAACGCAATATTTTGTAAAATAAACAAACAATTATTTGTTTAAAATTTATATTTCGACATAATACGCTATCATAAGAATTTTATATATTTTTTCTCTACTACTGTATTCTTTTATTTACCACCATGGTGAAAAAAATTATATATATATATATATATATATATATATATATATATAAATTCTGATGCTGGGGTATTATGTGGAATTATTGATTTTAACGGAACGATGAAGAAGAAAAATAAAAACACTTTAATATATTCCTACCTGAAGAAGGTTTCTTTGCAAACATAAAATCTGTATTTAAATAAACACTATTTTTATTTACTAAAAAAAAAAAGAAATCGCATTTTGTTGGTTTTCTTAGCATTTTCAAATAAATGGTTGTTTATTTTACAAAATATTAGATTGTAATTTGCCTTATAAACGTATATCACACGTATTTCATTTTAAAATTTTAACAACGCTTATATCACGGAGAACACAAACTTGACGAACAATTATTTATTATGCCCTCTGCAACAAGCAACAAAATCTCACCACTTCAAAGCTGAGGTCCCCAAATAGCAGAAGGCTTTCTACTTTAATAGCTTATTTCCCCGAGCTGCTTGCCTTTGGAATCCTCTCCCTGCTTCCTGATTGTACCAACATACATAAATTTGAATGTAATGTGAAAAAAAAAAAAAACATCTTGCTGCTGCACAACTCCCACTTAGGATGTTCCTATAAATCTGATCCCTAATTCACGGTAGCCTTTTACATCTCTGAACCAATGCATCTTGTTTGGTGGGATCTGAAATATAAAAACAAAACAAAACAAAAACAAAAAAATGAAGAAACATTGGTTTGAATAAAAAAAGGCAGATGAATATTTCATTTTGGTGATTTTTTTTTTTTAATGAGAGATTCTTTTTTATAGAAAAATTTGTACTTAATTATGTCGATGGTTAGAATCCTTTAGGTATGAAATTTTCTCAGAGCAATGGCAGTTAAGTATTAGCAGTTAAAAAGATTGCTAACCGACCGTAAATCATACCTCCAGTCTAAGACTCCAAATTTTGGCCTGCTATAAGAATGGCCTTGGGTAAAGACGAATAAAACTAATTGAAATGTTGTTTTACATTAGTTTCCTTATTCTTACATTTCGCTTATGTTTGATATATCCAATGGGTCGGGACGCTGGGGTTCAATCTTCGGTCGAGTCATGCTAAATATTAAAAAAAAATAAATAAATAAATACAGGGTGGAACGATAAATTTGTCGCCCTAAATAAAACAACATTACAACTTTATTTTAAAACTTCTATTGAAAAAATCAATTCAGGTAACTTGATTATGTAGTAGAGCTGACATCTATTCAATGTAGCCGCTTTCAGCCTCAATCACCGCTTCAATGCGGTTATATCACAGAGAACACAACCTTGACGAACAATTATAGTACGGCAGAATCACGTTGACACACCGGTTCTCGTCAGCTCACCAAAGTTAAGCAACGTTAAGCCTTGTTAGTACCAGATGGGTGACCATTTGAGAATTCTAGGCGCTGTATGTGCTTTCCACTTATCTCGGTATTTGTTTCCAGTCGTTCGGAACCTCCACTTGCCACTGTTATATAACAATGTCGACTCAGGAGAGGCGTGGTTGGAGGTTGCGCAACTCTTGCCACAAAAATTTCACACACAGGCACCCTTACAGTGGGCATCCATAGTCTGTCAAGGCGGAAGGAAGCTTATTAAATTTATATGTCAAAAAAAAATTTTTTAAGATAACATAGTGCAACAAGCCATGTAAAGAGATCGGTGGAAGTCATGCGTAGTCTTTAAATCTGTCATCATCACAACCCATCTGATACTGACCAAGGTAAATGTTGCTTAACTTTGGTGATCTAACGAGAACCAGTTTGTCAACGTCATTATGCAATTATTATTTATAATAAACAGCTATAGAATTATAATGGCAAACAGTTATAGAAACAGTCATAAATATTTGCTTCTTCATCATTATTGAATAGCTAAAAAGTAGTTAGACTATGAATTAACTGAAATGCATGTCACACGGAGACCACTAGTCCAATGAAAAATTGAATGCGACTGAAGATATTTAGTCCAAACTTAAACCAGCAAGACATTAAATAAAAATGGAAAACTCTAAATAAACTGTTATCCGAGCGCAATTTATTTATAAAACTTCCATTTTCCTATCCTCTCATTTCCATATTTTCTTTTTTGTACCATAAATTCCCTTATTTATACAAACATTATTGGCTACATATGTGCATACATGTTTCAGCGGCAACTATCCCAAGTTCAGTATCTTCAGGCCAGATTAAGTATACTGAAAAAAAAATGAATGAATTGTATTTTCAAATAGTTTTAGTTGGAGAGGAGAGGAAGAGAGGGAAATGATGAAGGGAGCAAAAACATACACAGTTATATTTCTATATATACACATTGAATCTCGTATTTGCACACATACATTCTTACACATGTGCATACACATATTCATATACTCACACCAACACACACACACGTATATATTTCACACCAACACACACCCGTATATATTTCTGTGATAAAATTTTATATTTTCATCAGATCTTCAAGTGCTTTTCATCACAGTGAATTTTTCAGAGCTCCCCAAATGTCGGATTGGTGCCACCAGATCAGGCTGTCTGAAGATATTGGCTTCCTTAGACGGAAAAAAAAAAAAAAAAAAAAAAAAAAAACGGAACAAACAACCCACCTTTCCCCCTTTTCCTTCTTCCCACTTCCTATTTCTCTTTCTATCTCCTCCACTTTTTGACTGATTTCCTAACGTAAAATGTACAAAACATTAATACTATAACCCTTTTCTCTCTCCCATTGCAAAACTCATTCATGTTCTGCAGATGAAGGAACAAAAACGGATAAAATCCACTACAAAACAACCAAACCAAACACTGCAAACTAGCGATTGAAGATACAAAGAGTTTGAAGAATAAAAAACCTTCTACTAAATAATTGGATGCAACATGAATACTATTTCCAAAATAATTGGATTTGGCATTAAATAACCCAAAAAGGGTTGATATGCCGTAAAACAACCAAACCAAACCAAACCAAACCAAACCAAACCAAACGTTAGAGAACTTTCTACTCTAATAGATTCTTTCCTCAAGCTACTAACCTTTGGAATTCCCTTCCTGCTCATAAGCAAGCATCTTGCTGCACAACTCCCTACTTAGGATGCCCTCCTGTAAATCCAGGTGAATCCAAGTAAAAAAGATTTAAAAAATCTTTTCTAGTCCAATAACTACGGTCGCTTGTAAAATAACACAAACTCTTCCACAATAAAATTCCTTATGCCAAATTGCTGTTTCGGTTTTTACATTTCAAACAGTGTCTGAATTTCAAAACTATGGACTTCCCGCTAAAACATATCTCCCCTTCCCCAACTCCTCTTAAATAATTTCCCTCTCAAAACTTGGTTTCAAAACGGTATAAAAATGGTAATATCGTGTTTATAAGGTCTTCGGATGTTATCAGGCATCATCATATGCGTCTTTTAGGTATTTAATTTGTTTGTTTAAAGTTTGCAGATTCATAAAATATGTCGGCAAATATGTAAGAGGGATCTTTTATTTTTATCTACTAACGGGTCACGGCTTATCAAAGGCCAAAGGTCACTCAAAGTTAATGAGTTAGTCAGGTGGAGTGTGGGACAACACTGTAAGGATTCGTAACCATTGTTGAAACGGAGCAGAATTTGATTACTTAAGAAGATGGCTCAACAAGAATTTGTTAACATTAGACTTGAAAACAACCATGTTATAGTCAGCCGAGGAGCAGCCCCGTGGTATTGAAAATAAACTATGTTTATAGAAGTTCTGTTTAGTTTTTAGATATACAGAGGCAATAAGGAAAATTATTTAAAGTGGTTGAAGCTTTTACATGCAGGAATCATAGACTGGTACTCGGTCAAGCACATAGCATGAAAATAACAACAGATTAGAGAGATTAGCAGTCTCTCTTCTTTAAAAAGAAGAGGCGGTATTTAAAGTTTATATAAATTTTCTCAATCTTTAGTGATGTACATTTAATAACTCTTACTCACTTTTTCTTTTATTTTCAGTCACATCTTTGTATTCTCTAGCCGCCAATATATATATATTTTTACATAAAACTATTAGGATCAAATAGATTTGAAGCACCCTAAAATAAGCAATGGTAAAAAGGTCTCCTTTTTTATAACACCGGATTTTTAAACTTTTGCTTGAGTTGAATCGTAAATAGAACACTATGCACTTTCATAAATTTCATTGATTTTTAGTAAAGAAAATACTCTGGACCTTATCTAGAATTCAACCTAATTAAAAAAAAAAAAAACGAAACTACAGAAAACATCTTTGATATACGTACCTGTTACAAAACGGAAATGTCATATTCCAAAAATTATGTAAATTCATCAAGTAGTTTTATTTTCCATAAGGAAATTATTTAAAAATAATTTACAGTGATTAATGTGAAATCAGTAGCATTACAAAACTGTTCTCGCAAGTTTGAATTATTGTAGACTTATCTGCCCTTTTTCTATTTTTTTTTTTATTTTAAGGATGACGACACAAGACAGTCAGTCCCGTTTTGTTTTCTCATAAAATTTGATTTTCTTAGTTAAAAATAAAACTACTTGGTCAATTTACATGATTTTTAGGAATATGACATCTTCGTTCCATGATGGGTACGGACAGCATAAAGATTTTTCTGTATTTTTGCTTTTTTTAATTAGGTTGAATTCTAAATAAGAACCAAAAGTTTTACTATTAAAATAAAAAGTCTGTTATTTGCATATACGCATCTATATAGAAATAACGCAACAGCCAGTGCAGCAGTATTCAATAAATCGAACAAAATACAAGCAACCCCCCCCCAAAAAAAAAAAAATCCATTCTCAGTGTAGAAATGCATACGCTATTCCTAATACTCATGCAAAAAAGATCCTAACTGTATAACCTTTTTGGGCTTCCAATCTACTCTAAAAGTAATTGAAAATAAAAAAAAGTACACAATCCTCTAATTCAGGGGTTGGCAACCTTTTGGAATGTGATGGCCAGAAAGCTATGCTGATTATAGGAGGAGAACCAAACAGCTTTGGCTACATTGTTGTGGCACGCAACAATGTTATTAAATATGGAAATATATTTTCTGTGCGTTTAAAGAAAACAAGTATCAAATAGGATATGATTATATTTAAAGGATATCACGTGCTGAAAACATAGATACTCTGCATAAAATGATCCAAAGGGCTGACATGCCGTGAAGCCCAACAAAACAAAAATTTATTTATAACTATTTTTCATGCAGAGCAAATAATGATTGTATTGAAAGATGTCTTTGACATTTGTGTGTTCGCAACTTTCATATGTTAGTCTAAACATTTCGCAACTTTTATATGTTAGTCTAAACATTTCGCAACTTTTATATGTTAGTCTAAACATTTCGCAACTTTCATATGTTAGTCTAAACATTTCGCAACTTTCATATGTTAGTCTAAACATTTCGCAACTTTCATATGTTAGTCTAAACATTTCGCAACTTTCATATGTTAGTCTAAACATTTCGCAACTTTCATATGTTAGTCTAAACATTTCGCAACTTTTATATGTTAGTCTAAACATTTCGCAACTTTCATATGTTAGTCTAAACATTTCGCAACTTTCATATGTTAGTCTAAACATTTCGCAACTTTTATATGTTAGTCTAAACATTTCGCAACTTTCATATGTTAGTCTAAACATTTCGCAACTTTCATATGTTAGTCTAAACATTTCGCAACTTTCATATGTTAGTCTAAACATTTCGCAACTTTCATATGTTAGTCTAAACATTTCGCAACTTTCATATGTTAGTCTAAACATTTCGCAACTTTCATATGTTAGTCTAAACATTTCGCAACTTTTATATGTTAGTCTAAACATTTCGCAACTTTCATATGTTAGTCTAAACATTTCGCAACTTTCATATGTTAGTCTAAACATTTCGCAACTTTCATATGTTAGTCTAAACATTTCGCAACTTTCATATGTTAGTCTAAACATTTCGCTTGATTCTTGATCTTTTATTATCCTTCAGATTGGTCAGACATGGTTTCCTGACGAGTGTACAACCTGTGAATGTGAAATTGGTGGAAAAACCGTGTGTGAATTTCAAAAATGTCCACCCATCGACTGCGGACCGAACCAGGCACTTTCCGTTCTTCCAAGATCTTGTTGTCCTGTCTGTCAAGCAAGTATGTTGGGATTAACCCATTATGTCTCACTGTCCTATAAATAGGATATCAAATATAGTAGAACTCTGGGATACGGTGGCTCTAGGATACGGTGGCTCTAGGATACGGTTTTTTCTGGCCCCTGGTTACGGTAGTTGCCCCACCTTACGGTGTCATTTATAATGTTATTTGATTATATACATGTGTATTATATACTGTACTGTGTTTTTTTTACTAATTTTTAATGCTGTATCCCGGGGTTCTGCTGTAATTCCTTTCTAAAATCCATACTTATGCTTACTGCATAATTACACTGAAGAAAGGATAAAATTCATCTATATTCATCAAATTTTCTCTGAGATTTGTTGAAACCC
>NC_136500.1:82816809-82911809 GCF_053919585.1 Euprymna scolopes
TTCAGTACATATGAAAATGGAGTAATTCCATACCTTCCGGTTGACAATTACATAATGTGGGAAACATCAGCAAATTTAAATAGAAATAGAGCCAACCAGTAAAATGAGCATTTATCTAACAGCCATAGAATTGGCTTAGGCATGACTGGAAAAGAGAAAGGCGCAGAGAGACTGTTCAACTGTCAATTGTTTCTGATAAAAAGCAAACTGCACAAACCTTAGTTCATAGCAGAAGAGAAACTTTTGAAAAAAATTTGAAAATTGGAAGGAACCCATTCAAGGTCGCCATCACTGTCTGGGTAATCAGTTTCTTTGTAGCTCTGTGATGTCAACACCTGGCTATCCAGCACATATTTTTGGCCTCCTCGTACCAGTATTCTGAGTATTTCTTCCTGGTCCACGAGTTTGCCCTAGAGACTCTGTCCTCTATTTTTGTGCTGCTTTCTCTTCTTTATCTTTTTTAAGTCACTGCAGACATTCAGCTGAGGTCAGGCTCTCTCCATACTGCCTTTTGATGGTTTTTCTTTTTTTTGTCTGCATAATTTTTTCTTTCAGGCCTAGCCAGCATGGGTGTCAACTTTCTCATAAAGACTTGGAATCATTGTAGACGTTTGAAGAAATGAGGGTGGGTCATCTGTTGATGTGGAAGTCACAGATTCTGATGAGGAAGGCACATTTGCATTCGATGCTGAAGATCCAAATAGCACATCTGGATGTAGGTGTCAGGTAGTCTGATGCTAGTGGGGGTGCAGGTCGATCAAACAGTTTTATAAAGTCATACACAGAGAGTAGTATCTGTATGGAATTCCATGGTATTACTTCACACCTTTTGAACTCTGCCTTGATGTTGTCTGCTGAGAAGCAGTCTGACTTGGAAAAAGGTCTTTATTGAGAGGCATACCCAGATTGTGTCGGGCAAACCAAACAATGACAAAATTAGAATAATGGCAGGAGAAGCTAAAATATGTAGAAGGAAAGCCTGTTTAATGTTAAACACATTTTAGCTTGTGTGCTGGAATCCTTTGGGACATTCCATACCTTATTGTCTTATTTGGAGGAGGGGGGGCTTTTAAGGTTACAACATTATTCAATGAACGGTTGTTTATATTAGTGGAGCTGGGGAGGAGGGACATAAAAATTCACAAAGAGAAAAATAACATTTTTACAGAATTCGAATCTACACAAAAAAGCAGGACCGTCTTTAGCTGACGTTGTTTTAATTTGGCCAACAAGACTAAGATTGGATGAAAGTCCAATACACATAACTCAAATATATGCATCATGAACACATAACTCAAATATATGCATCATGAACGATGCTTTTTAGTTTTATTATTAACCTTCATTTCCATGGAATGGGTAACATGTTACTTATTTAGAATCCTGACATTTAAGTTAGCTAGTGTGAATTTTGACATGGGTTACACTTAGTGCATGCCATAGAAACCTTAATCTGCAAAATAAAATCGTTTTCAGAGATGGGTAACATATAAAGTTGAGGCAGGGGACAGCAGGTTAAAAGGTAGATAAAACAGAGGAGATGATGAACAATGTCACGTTTTTTGAGCTGGAAGAAATAAAGGTCAGTGGAAGCCATATGAATGAGATCCCACCAATGATGTAGAAAACTTGATAATCTAAACAAAATGTTACCTCTGTTCACATGCGTCACCCATTTCAGTTAAGAAGTAAATAATTAGCAAAGAGAACATTAGTCTCTCTCTTGTAGATCAGTTCTCTCAAAATAAAACCTTGAAGAACACTCTCAGCAAACGCCTCCTTGTGTCTTCTTTCTTCATGTATAAAGAACTAATTGTTAATGAAAACATATGTTTTGTTTACTTTTATTCTCCAAACATGGCACATTGCCACTGAGACTTAATGGGCTGCTCTAAAATCAGGTGCCAGATTTATAGGGGGCATCCTAAGTGCAGAGAGATGTTCAGATTACATTTAAATTTCTGCATGTTGATACAGTCAGAGGAGCAGGGAACAGAGAGAGAATTCCAAAGGCAAGTGGTTTGAATAAAAAAAAAATGATTGGAGTAGAAAGCCTTGCCACATCTGGGGACCTGTACAGTGAATAGATGGGATTTTGCTATTTGTTGGGTTGGTCGATGGTATTTAAATTGAGGGGTCATAAATGAAGCAAACTTATCGAAGCGCATCCTGTTGAAGTACGAAGGTCATTCCAAAGGTAAGGCCTCCTATTTTTTAAGTAAAAAACTAGAACATTCAAGAGCTACAAAAAAAAAAAAAATTTTTCTATATAGTTACCACCATTCTTAAAATCAGCTTTGTAAACATTCAACAAGCGCTGGTGAATATTGATTGATTCATTTTTTTTTATGCATTGAGGAATTCAATTTAATCTCTGCTTCTGATTCACGTCTATGACAGAGGGTTGCTTTATCAGAATTTCACACTGTTAATATCTGCAACAGAGCTGGATTGGGTGAACAACTCCCTGGTCTGGGTAAAACGGAGATAGAGATGAATGCTACAAATTGGTCTGCCGCTGCCACTCCCTTATCTCTCTCTCTGCCGCGCGTCACATGTTGGTTGTCAAATAAAGTTTGTTTTTATAGACAAAAGAATTTGTCATTTATTTGATAAATACAGCCATATTTCGGTTTGGTTCCATTAAAGTAAAGTGAAATAGAAGCGCTTAATAAAATCAACTGTACACTCGCATGCACAAAAAAATCATGCAGAGCTTACTTTTATATATTTTAAGAGACATGCTCGCATGTAACAAAAATACCTCTTCTTAAATGTTATAAAATAACAATTAATTTTGTCTCTTTTTTTTCTTTTTTTTTTTCAGTGTGGAAGTTCAACATGATAGCCGTGGGTTATTTGGAGTATCATGGGCACAAAACTTGACAGTGAGAATTGCAGGACTTGTGATTGGCTTACAACAAAATAATATCATCACAGTAAGTGCATAAATATATGAAAACATCTTTAAAAACATTAATTTATAGGTCAATCAACAGTAATAAGTACCAGACATTGTTGACATTGTTAGTAATTATATACAATAATTTCACTATTCTGCAAGAAAGAATATCTCTACTTATATATAATAGACACTTTGTGTGTGTATGAGTTTGTTTCCTATAGATTCAAAAACGGATGTGGCAACAGTACTCCATCTGTGGATGTACTTGGCTCTTATACAGGTAGAGAATTGCATCAGCAGTGAGATATCTATTGGAGCTGTAGAAGGATCCCACAATTTTTCCAGCGACCTTGGCAACGGATTTGATGTACGTGTTCCATTTCTGATCAGGAGTAAAGGTCAGACCCAGAAGCTTGTCAAAACACAGAGCCTCTCCAAGACAAGAGCCATTCATTTCAATTGATGCCAGACGGGGATCAGAGCATTGATGATGTAAATAGAAGTTTGGTTTTAGATGTATTAAAATTAACCAGCCACCTCTTCCCCCATTGTACCACATGCTCAAGATCAGAGGAGAAAGTATCAGACAGAATTTGGTCATTTACGGCCTCTGAAGTGTCGCTATAGATGTTAGTGTTGTTAGCATAAATGTCTACAAACAATGTTTGGATGTGATTTGGGAGATCATTGATGTAGATCAGGAAGAGACCTCAGCATTAATATTATGAGCTTTTGATTTTTGCCCATTAATCACTACTCTTATGAACCTATCAGAGAGAAATGATTAAATAATTCAGAAGACATTTCCAGCTATACCATAGCTGGAGATCTTGTGAAGTGGACCTTTTGTTATATAGGGGTTTCATTAAAAGAGAGTCTTAGTGAGAAAGAGTTTTATTAAGAGGGATGTTGTTTTAAGAGAGATTTATATTGTTGAAAGTCTTATTATAAGTGAGAGTCTTGGAGTCTTAGAGAGAGAGAGAGATGTTGTTGAGAGACTTGTTGTAAAGAGATTGTTCGTGTTATGACGATTCATATATATGAAAATGTTTATTACTTAGATGTATAATAGATGGAAACTCTTAGAGTGAGGAAACAGTCTTCAGTGTGTAGATATGCAAAGTAGAGTTCACATTGTCGATATGAGATGTCGAGACGTGTATGTAAGATGTGTATGTAAAGACATTTTATAACACAGATATATAGACATATAATACAATTTTCACTTTACCTTTTTGGTAGAATCACAACACAAAGACGACGTTTACAAAAACACATGATGGGTTTATTTCTTCTCACGACCAGCCGTGGTTTTCTCATCAAGAATTCAAAGCTTCACATATTAAGTTTCAAAGTGACTGTCTCGCTTCTAGACGTTCGAATTCCAAACTGCAGACTATCGTCTGTCGTTCTCAAACTCCCTCTCCGTCTCTCCCCCTGCTTCTGTCTGCTTGACTCTAAAGTTTTTCTATCTATATCTAGAACTTCCCATTTTTCCATGACGTCATACACATGTTAAAACATGTCTCTTCTTTCATGTGTTCTGGACATGGAATTTTAACTTATATTCTCAGTAACCTATATTTCCAATATGTTAAAAACATGTTTATTAAATTATCTTGTAGCTGCATTCTTTCAATTGAATTTTCATAACAAAATTGACAGTGCACATTCTTTTCTTGAAACAATTTTATCTCTATTCTAAACAAATCGTTTGTTTTACATTCCATTCTCTAATTCTCACACGTAATCTATTTCTAAACCTAAATTACGAGGTTCGAATTTCGCCTATGCTATTTCATTTCCATTTTAACTAAATCTCTCTATTTTTATACTTACATGAAAAGGGGACAGTCCTTATCATGTAACACTTTATGCCATACTCTATCAAAGGCCTTTGATATATCAAGAGCATTTTTATACAAAACCTAAAGTCCTAAACAATAAAAAGGTTCAATTTTTTTTTACCTTCTCGTTTTTCTGCCACTTAATGATGGTTATGAATGTTTTTGTATGGGAGTAGGGGGTAAAATGGAGCAATACACAAAGTCAAGGGGTCAATGATGGAGGAAATGGCTGCCTTAATACATGATTTCTATTTCAGGTCGACGGCAAAGAGAGGGAATTGCCTTTCTTCTACAATCCTCATGTGTTCATCGAGAAGATTGACGCAAATATTATCCTGAACTCAAAGCCTGGAATGAAGGTAAATTCTGCTCTTTTTCTTATTAATCCTGAGCTATAACTGTAAAGATGTATTTTTGTCTCAACTTGGCCAGATCAAAGACTTGATTCAGATGAAGGTCGTTTTTACCGCCCATCTAATCATCAGCTTTCTTCTCAGTTACTTCCCAGCGACTTCTAATATGAAAGCAAGTTTTGTGAGAATGTTATCTTTATTTTTTTTTTTTACATGGAAGTCACCACTTATCAAGGCCCGGAGGCCACTCGGGGATAAGGGTTATTGCGTGTACAGTAATCAAATGGGACAATATCGTAGTAATCGTTAGTATTGGAGATCTGATAAAGTGTCTTACTTAAGAGGGCGGTTTATCAGGAACTTGTTTATGTTGGGCTTGAAGATATCCAAGTTGTAGTCAGGTGGGAAACAGGTAAACAGAACAGAGTTCCACAGGTGTGCACTTCTAAGAAAGAAGATTTGTTCATGGAATCTACGTTTTGATTTAGGCACAGATAAGTGGGGAAAATTACTGACAGTGGTTTCAGCTAGACGGGTGTTTTTCACGAAAGATTGGCGAGGGGGGGACCAGAGATTGGAGCTCAGACGAGCACTTCCCATAAATAATAACTATAAAACAAAATCGTTGACCTCTCAACACAAAAGGAAGAAGAATTGCAGTTTTCTGAGTTGGAATCTATTCATGTAACAGTTATCATTGGCTAGTTTTTTTACCTTAAAATAATATTTTTTTAACTCCTTATATTAAGTGACTTGATGCCTTGTCTGGAGCAATTTCCATTAAAAAAACATGACCAAACTTTCTGAGCCGCCATTCTTTCATTTTGCACTTAATCAGAAATCGTCGCGCCTTTGGATGTCGTCATTGTATGTGTGACTGAGTAATATGATGCCAGACATCCAGTAGAACAGTTTGGCTTCCATAAAGGCGAATCTTCACTCCACCTTCCTTGGAGTTGTACAAAGTATAATGTTATACTATCATGAAATCCTGTTTATTCATTTGAATAAGCGTGAAACTTTTAGCTTCATGTTTACAAGAAATATATGACTCAAATATTTAAAATTCTGTTTCAAATATTTCAAGTAACAAACTTTGAAGCAATAGCGAGTTGGATAATCCAATTAGTGTATGTATGCATATATATATATATATATATATACTAGCAGTTCAGCCCGGCTTTATGTGCATATATATATATATATATATATATATATATATATATATATATATATATCAGTTCATAACTTTATGTGCATATATATATTAAAATGTTTGACTCATGTCCAGGTAATCTATATCTAAAATTTCAAGTGTTCAGACCCAAAATTGGTGAAGGAGTTTAGTAGAGTCTACAAAAGTTAACTTTTTCAACTTTGACGTCCTGGCAGCCAAATCTTCGCCCAAAAACTGATTAAAAAGCTTGCTGCATGTCTGAGTACTCTTTATATAAAATTTCGAATGTTTAGACCCAAGATTGGCTGAGTAATTTGAGGTCAATTTTTTTTTAACGTTGATCTCAATTTTGACCCCTTTGACATTTATTGTTTGGGGCTCAAATCAAATTAAAAAGTTTGATTCATGTCCAAGTAACCTACATCTAAAATTTCAATTGTTTAGACCCAAAATTGGCGGAGGAGTTTGATAGAATTTTCAAGTGTCAAATCGTTGAACTTTGACCCGTTGACATTTCTGTCTGTAAACTGGTTAAAAGATTTTTCCAAATCTCAATACCCCTTATGTCAAATCTCGAGTCTGTAGACTGAAAATTGACAGAGTAGTTTGTTCGAAAAATTTACACACACACACACACACACAGAGACAATTTCACTTTTATAGATATATAATGTGAAGCTCTCTTTAAATAAACAATTAAATCAAGCACTGTAAAAGCGATGAGCAGGTGTCTATATAAATGACCATTTTATGAGGTCGTTTATGAGCACCAATCCCATGGGCCAGAGATTAGAACCGTAGACTGTCAATTAGATGGTTGAAGGTTCAATCCCTGGCTAAGGATGGGTTCTAGTTTAGCCACATTGATGAATTGTGATACAATACTTGGCTATATAGCATAGGTATTGTGTTTTAGGATAAATTTTCTCTTTCTTCTTAAGGGATGATATGCCATAAAACAGTCAAACTCAAGAGAACTCTTGTAGAACTGTATATAGCAGATATTTAAATCACATTTATATGTTTGTTTCAGCTTGTCTGGAATGGGAATAATTTTGCTGAAATTATCGTACCTGGAAATTACCGGAAGAAAATGTGCGGCCTTTGTGGTAATTTTAATGGTTTCTCTCATGACGATATGAAAACCAGAGAAGGGAAAATGACCAATTCAGCAGCAGTTTTTGGCAACAGCTGGAAGGTAAGACTAAACCTTTTTTTATTGAGACTATATCTTCTCTCGGAAACTCTTCTTAGTGTAGTAAGTATAAATACAGATAACAAACAATTTGACAAGATGTAACATTTCACATTAAACAGTCCGCATATCGTCATTTACATTAACGCATACTTTTTCACATATAAAGGATGGAACGAGAAATTTGTCATCCTAAAGAAAACAGCATTACAGCTTTATTTTAAAACTTTTATCGAAAAAGTCGATTTAGGTAACTTGATTATGTAGTAGAGTGACATCTATGCAATGTAGCCACCTTCAGCCTCAATCACCGCCTCAATATGGGTTCGGAACTGGGAGTATGCCTTTTCCACAAACGTCAGCAGGAGCTTGGCTAATACTTGGCGGATGGCGACGATCAGGCTGGTTTTGGTACTGTGGGAAGTCATGTTGGTGATGTTTTTGACGTATGACTAAACAAAGTAGTCCAGCGGGTTAAGGTCGGGGGGGGGACCAATGAAAGAAGGGTACAAAGTTGTAGCACTCCTTCTGAAGCCAAGTCTGGGTCTCTTTGGACTTATGGGCCGATGCTGAGTCTTGCTGCCACCCCCAGGGTCTGCCACACTTTTCAGCACATCCAGGTACACTTTAGTGTTGATTTTCCAACTGATTTCGAAGATGTGAGATGGTATGATGTGGTCCTCACTTGAAACCACACCAAAGACCATAACTGTGATTGGAAACTTTGTTAAGCTGTGCTCTCAAGTGTTGAACCGTCCGAATTTGCATTTTGAGGGTTTTGACAATGGTCCTTTACTCATAACTTGGATTGGTAGAGAGCATGAGTTGTACAGCGGCGCATCTCCAATCTCGCTTGTTGAACATTGTGTCACTTTCAGACGTGATAGAAGGCTCTTATCACTCTTGAGATTTGTGCACAACTAGCCAACTTGTAGATGGTCTGCAGCAAAAAAAGAAAATGGTTTTCATCAAATGGAAATGGAATCATGTCATCTTTTCTAGGACGACAATTTTCTTGTTCCACCCTTATTTTCTTTATTGTGAGCAATCAAGAAACCAGACGAGTCTACTCATGCATGGAAACACAATGGAGACTCGTTGCATTTTCAAGGTTTTACTTATATATAACAGTTCACGTATGGTGGCTATATGCAAATACCGAGCTGTGTGCAAGACGACGTCATGGTAAGGAAAAAGAAAAAAGGAGAGAGGACGTTTGAGAGGACAATCACATTAGACGTGAGTGACGTCACAATCCTAACAAGAAGTCATGCATGACGGGATAATGAGGAAGTAAATTTTGTTGTTACCAAAAACAAAAAAAAAAAAAAAATGGAATCAAGTTATCACTATGTCTCCTGCAACATACTCTGCTACGTGTTGGTCTACATGTGTAAATGTGTTAACCTATTAACGGTAATGTAACATATGGCGAGAGAGTATTCTTGGGATGTAACTGATTAGTTATCTAATTAATTTTCTTAACTTACTCTTAATAACGGCGATGCATGGGCAGAGTCTCAAGGCAACATTCACTCAGATTTCTGCATTGTCAAAATCGCTCCTAATGAGGGACTGACTTTTAAAAGTCCTTTTGTTTCTCCCCTCAAAGGCATAACCTCATCAATTCCTATATTTTGATACCAGCAATAATTTCTAATGCGTTTTATCTAGGGAGCTAACCTTTGAGCCCCTCGCTCCCCACTTCAATCATACTATCTGCAGTTGGGTTTATTTCCATTTACCACCATGTTATCCTGACATGTACTAATGCGACCCTCATCAAAATTCATACTAGTTAACTCCATCGCTACTTACTAGTACGTAGTCTTCATAAGCAACCTACATTTTAATACACAGAATCGATGAATGCTCTTCTAAGTCAAGTAAATCTTTGAAAGCAATTTTGGTTAAATATAATTTTGTATTTAAAAAAGATTCTAAGATTCTAATGGGGAAGAATTCAATGAAAATGTGTTGGGATAAGTTATAACTAGGGCTATGACAAGAGAATATTCTTTTCATTCGTTTGACTATCGAATATATATCAGTTAATATCTTATATGTTTTTAGATAGTGATGTGGTTTTCAATTGATTAACTGTGTCGAATATATACTCGAGAGTCAAAACAATGAAAAGAATATGCTCTTGCCATAGCCCTAGTTACATGTTTTATATATCTGTCTACTATTATATAAAAGAAACTTTGTGTGTGTGTGTGTGTGTGTGTGTGTGTGTGTGTGTGTGTGTGTGTGTGAGGGAGAGTTCCCTATAGACTCGAAAACGGCTAGGCCGATTTTTATGAAATTTCACATGAAGGTACTTTATGTGCCTGGGAATGTTCTTAGATAGGTTTTGTATCAAAATGTCTTCGATAAGTAGATAATTGAAATAATCTGATGACAGAAAGAACAGGCGATTTTGACCAACACAACCTGATACCACAAGTTTATTTAAGAAGTGTTATAACCGCACAAGCCGAAAGGCCCAACAACAATCAACAGTAGGTTTTTTGATATGACAGGGGCGTGTCCGAAATAAATATTTCTGTTTAAAGCACGATTGAAGCATGATACTTGACTTTTTCATTTTAGACTTAAATTCAAGCCATTATCACCGCACAATAAGTAAGGCTAGGCATATAAATTCAACAGTAGGTTCTTTGATATAACATGGGAGCGTTATAAATGTCTGTTTCTCTTTAGAGCACAGTTGAAGCATGATACTTGACTTATACATTTTGAACTTTAATTCAAGCCATTATATATAAAAAAAATTTTTTATAAAATCAACAGTAGGTTCTCTACAGTGCAATGTAGACTATAATGCATTGTTGACTAAGTCATTGCAGAGAGGCATGTGAAGCTTCTTCTCGGTGCACTGTGATGGGTCCTAAACTAGAGCAGGCAATCAATCGATTTGATTGAAAAATGGGCAATTTGACAGATGTCGATGACAATAAAAATATCACGGGCAATGTCGGGTCTCCCTGCTAGTATATGAATTCTCTGACTATTCTATAAAAAAAAAAATTGCTGATGGAGCAGTAGTAGATACTCATCATAAGGAAAGCAGGCAACGGAAAATATTGCATTTTGAAAGAAATAGCTTACCTTGTATTAACAAGTTTTTCAACTGTTTTCACTTGTGAAGTATTTTATTTCAGTTTTTTGAGATAATGTCAGGTCATCAGGAGAGAATAGGGACCGTTTCAGGGCCTTCCTCTTTTTAATTCACTTGTAGACTTGTATACAATCATGTTTATTGTCTCTTTCACTTGTGGGGTATTTCATTTCGGCCTCCAGATAATATCGGGTCATCATCGGAGAATATGTACCATTTCGAGATCTTCTGACTATCCTATAAAGTCAGGTAAATGTTTGAAAGTAATTTTACTCAAACATAATTTTGTATTTACAAAAGAATTTTACTAATTAACAAAGGAAATTTGGCTAGTAATGAATTATACAATCCTTTCTGACTTGTTTAATTTTATATATTCATCGTCAGTCAATATTCCGTGGGTGAGCTATTTGAGTCCACCTCACAAGTGGAATAGACTAGGACGTTTTTTTTTTTTTTCATTTAACTGCGGCCTTTCAATATGGTTAACGTTTTATGTGATTGTTTTTAATCAAAAAAATAGACAATATTTGGAAAAGAATTGGAGTATCTTGAAAGTATTTGGGTTTTTTTTTGTACTTTAAATGACGTGAACTTTTTTGTGTTTCTTTTTATAGGTTCGTAGGCAGAGAGGCACGTGTGAAGATGCCATCGATGTAGATCCATGCAGCAAGGCAAATTATCAGAAAAGAAAAGCTGCTGCTTCCAAGTGCAACGTCATCAAAGTAAGAGGAAAAAAAGCAAACACCACAAACATAAAAAAAACAGACATCATCTTCCCAGAAAATTTTATATAGCTCTACTTATAAATAAAAAGGCACTTTGCATGCAAATTCATTCCTCTGAAACGGCTGGGCCTGTTTTTAAAAAAAATTCACACAAATGTATTTTGTGTCTGGAAGCGTTCTTAGATAGGTTTTGTGTCGGAATGCCTCTGATAAGTATCGATAATCGAAAAAATCCAATTAAAGAAGAAGCAGTCCGATTTCGACCAAAGTTAACATCACAAGCACGTTTGAGAAGTTTTATCACCGCACAAGCAGAAGGGTTCGGCGTATAAAAATTAGCAGTAGGTTCTTTGATAAGACAGAGGTGAGTTTGAAATGAAGGTTTCTATTTAGAACACAATTAAACCATAATATTTGACTTTTGCATTAAAAACCATTCAAACCATTAGATAAAAATAATTTTATAAAATAAACAGTAGATACTTCTCTACAGTGCAATGTAGACTACAATGTATTGTGGACTAAGTCACGGCAGAAATGCATGTGAAGCTTCCTCCTGGTGCATCATGATAGGTCACTGCTCGAGACAGTGACCTATCATGATGATTTGATTGAAAAATGATCGATTTCACGGATTTCGATATCAATAAAAGTATTGGAAGTATTCGTTGATCATCATTCCATCTTGGGCAACGTCGCGTCTTCCTGCTAGTGTAATATAACTTTCATTAAAATAGAATATATTTAAAGTTTTAAGAAAAGATTTGGGAATATTTCCATTGTCTACCCTGTAAATTTTACATAAGAATACACTTGAGATTTTATGTTGATTCTATAACATTTCCTTCTATAGGAAACACACAAACATCTCACGTAACATACATTTATTATATATATATGAGTAAGTTATCACATGACCCAAAAGTATATGTGTGTATATATATATATATATATATATATATATAGCACTATGGCCGGGTGTTACAATATTTAAAAAATAAATGTTAAAATTTTAACGATATTTCTTGTGGTTGAGATTGGCTGTGAGGTTTGTTCCTTGCTAATGCAGTCAGAGATGGCTTCGTGGCCGGGTTCGAATCTCCCAATCCGTAGTAATCGTTTCACCCTGCACTGATGATTCCCGAAAGGATGAGACACTAGTGTCTGTAGGTATGAAAAAAACTTATTCTTGTAATAATTATGTCAGCCCCTTTAAGAAACTCTGTTCTAATTATTGAGCACTTTAAAGTTGAAATAGAAAGTCGGTCACTTAAGCTCTCATGCATAGATCATTATGTTGTAACATTTAAAAAAATAAATGTTAAAATTTCAACGATATTTCTCGCAGTTGAGATGGCTTCGCGGCCGAGTTTGAATATCCCGACTGGCAGTAATCGTGTCACCCTGCACTGATAATTTCCAAAATGATGAAACACTAGTGTCTGTAGGTATAAAAAATTATTTTTTGTAATAATTATATATATATATATATATATAATATTCAGTAATGTGATTGATAATTCAAAATTCAAATTAGAATTAAATTAAAAATCCGTTTCACAAGAAGGAACAACAACAAAATCAATAATTTGTACGATCGTTTCGGAAAACAATGTTTTTATTGTGGTAGACATTAAGCCACGGACAATAATTTTTACATATAGTATTTTTAACAAACAAAGTTTCCTCATCAGCAAAGTATTGGGAAGGGTTTTTAATATATGTAAAAGACACCATAAATAAACCTAGCATTTAAAGTAAGGCAGATGTATCTTTTAATTCTTCGCCTTTTGAAATCAGCAATTAAGGTCAAAGCGTTCATATGGATGTTTATTGTAGTTTTTGAACAAGAATTAAAAGATACATCTGCCTTACTTTTAATGCTAGGTTTATTTTAAAAACCCTTCCCAATACTTTGCTGATGAGGAAACTTTGTTTGTTAAAAATACTATATGTAAAAATTATTGTCCGTGGCTTAATGTCTACCACAATAAAAACATTGTTTTCCGAAACGATCGTACAAATTATTGATTTTGTTGTTCCTTCTTGTGAAACGGATTTTTAATTTAATTCTAATTTGAATTTTAAATTATCAATCACATTACTGATTATATATATATATATATATATATATATGCTTTTCAATTTCAATAACTGAGGCGAGCACCTGCTGTGGTTCATTTACCTGCAAATAATAATCTTCATTACACTGGACTTCTTTAATTACGGTTGGTTATTTTTATTTTAAGGTTGAACTCTGAATTAACTGTTGTCCACATGAACTGTTTTCTATATTTATTTTATGTTTTTTTAAGTGTTATGACTACAAATCATAACATTTTTTGTTTCATCCTATGCAGAAACCAGCAAATACATAGAAATGCTAAAATTTTTAGTGTGACTATTGGATTATTTTGCTAACAGTTTTTCCTCTGATGAGAAGAATTTGCATTCTTTGAAACTCTGCATATTAAGGAGCACCTAGCTACAAGTTTTGAAGTATTCTGCCGAATAATAAAAACTTTTTTGTAAATTTCTACTTTACATCTCTGTTCTTATTATTATTTTATATATGTACTAAAAAATATTATTTAGTTTAAATGAGAATACTTATGGTTGGGCACTGTCTGGGAAGATAAAAAGTAAAAAGCAGTTAACTGGCATTTATGCAATGTTCACTACTTCCACTCGTTCGAATGCTCTAGATTGTCTTGTGTCTGTACCTGAATTTGGCGCTTATTAGTTGTTAATTCCCTTCATTCCTGTGACAATTGTTTAGTGGTCCTAAGATAGAGACTTAGCAAATGGAGTCAAAGGTGATTTCATAGCTGGTTTTGAATCTCCCAACAGCCAGGAATTATTGTCATCTCCTACACTGATGACTGCGTAAGCATGAAACAACAGGGTCTGTAGGGAGAAAAGAATAATTATTAAATTATATATATATATATATTTATATATATGTAATTATCCACTGACATGTGTTTCGTAGTTTATGACTCATCTTTGAATGACTCATCTTTGATTTGAAATCGGGACCCTATGGAAAGAAGCTTGAACCTACCACTGGGCTATCTCATGCAACGGCTGGCTATATCGTGATTTACATAGATGTTATTTATTTGTTTTTGTTAGTGATACTTTTTGAATGAATTCAATTATTTATACGTAAGTGCATTTTTTACCTAAATGCGAGTTGGGAATAATTTTCCATTTTTCCCAATTTGGTACCTCCCCCCCCCCCAAAATGGAGAGCGGCATATGCATCGTTTAAAATATAATTATCCACTGACATGTGTATCGCACGTTTATCAGTTCATATGCGTGTCACATTGGCACAGTGGTAACTTGAATGCTACAATTTCGGTTTCAATTCTAGCTCATGGCACCCAAATACGTTGTTTTTTTTTACTTTTGAAATCACGACTCTATAATAGTATATACGAAATTTGGACAAATTAAAATATCATATTTAAGTGTATTTTACACCCAGGCAAAGCCAGGCGCCCCTCCCCCGCTAGTGTGTGTATATATATATATATATATATATATATATATATATATACTAGCAGAGGTACTCAACGTTGCCAAGGTGTGGAGAGGTGGTGTAGTAAGTAATTCCAAGGCTGGAAAGAGGTGTTAAAAGTGGTAGTAGCGGAGCGGGGGTGTGGAGAGATTGGGGATGGGGGATAAATACAAGAGTAGGCAGCCTGGGTGGAGAGAGGTATTAAAAAAAAGTAGTAGTAGGCAGGCAGGCAGGCTCGAACCCGTAACGCAAAGGAGGAAAGAAAGATGAAAAAAAAAAAAAATAAAAAAAATAAAGTCTTAGCTGATGCGTCCATTGCAAAACCAGAAGATGTGAATATTGGAATTAAGGGTAGTCAATCGAAAGGAGATGATGACTTGCAAAAATGTCGACGAAAAAAACAACTGTTCTTCATAGAAAACTACCCAGTTGAGGGTGAAGGAATTAATGTTTTGGGCCAATTTTTTTATATTTGTTGTCCAAGAGACCGAGCTTTAAAACTATACTGATTTCATCACATTGATTGTTTGCTATCTTTGCATCTCCACTCTTTGAAAACCATGTAGAAATCGGCTTTTCAAATAATTCTAGCGCCTTTATTTGTGATTTATCACGTGACCGGAGACCCAAGAATGTATATTTGTAAGAGGGGGGGGGAGTGAAAATTTGAGTTATCTCCCTTTTTGTAGATTGTTTTCAATGACGGACAAAATAGCTGCTTTTCTGTTACTCATAAATTTTTTTTTTTAATTTAAAAATATAACTATTTGATCAATTTACATGATTTTTGGATATGACATTTTCGTTTTCTCACTTGTTTCTTCCCAAGAATCTACTATCTGTGGAACATATCACCATGAAACTGCTTCCCTACTAATTAAAATCTAGCAGTCATCTCAAATACCATGTCAACAAATATATAAACTGTCCTTATTAGTAATCAAAGTCTCCAGACTCGTTACTGCAATAATGATTAAAATTAAGTAAGCAATGTATTTACTAATTTTTACTTCCTGACACAAGGCCACAAGAGTTGAGCACTGAACGAGGATCACCCTTACTTTTTGTATCTATTTTCAGAGTCGTGTATTTTCTCGGTGCCACAGATTGGTGTCTCCAGAACCATTCTACTCATCTTGTGTCTATGATATGTGTGCATGTCCAGAAGATGTTGACTGCCTCTGTGATGTTTTGCAGTCTTACGCCCACGAATGCGCAAAGGAAAAGGTCAAAGTCCAATGGAGATCATCTACGCTTTGCCGTAAGTATAAAATTTCCTGCTCGCCATTTCAATGTTCCGCCTTCGTTACAAAGCCGCCATTCGCTCATGCATGAAGTATTGTTGTCACATGTAGTTTAGTGCACCAATCACCAGGCTCTCCATCTTGGACATGGTCCCAAAAAGAACCTCTAATCTAATAAATCCCATACTGTCTACGAAGCTCCAGTTTCTGACCCATCACCTCAATATTGCATCCCTGTGCTTGTTTTACAAGTACTTCAATGGAATGTTGCTGCACTTGTGTCTCCTCAACGAATTCGATAATCTCCAATTCATGGATTGATTTTTTTTTTTTTTTTTTTTTTTTTTTTTTTTGATTGTTATCCCCATCTTCATAGTGGTTGCTCTTTTATCACGTTTCGACCAACTATTCTTCTGGCCTTCTTCAGGTGTTTAACCACAAGATAAGAGGCAAAACAGTTCATATTTACTTCTTAAAAATAATTAAAGACAACTTCAAGTTGTATGAATCTGCATCGGTCCAAATTCTGTTGTTAAATTGCTTTACTCAGATTCTTTTTTGAATCAAGTACTCACAGGAGGGGCTACATACAGGTTGCCAACATCCATAGTGAAAATTGTTCTATGGAATGGAACCAACAGGATTCGAACTTGACATCCACAGGTCATCCATGGATTTTTGTATCCATGTCACCAACACCATCACATGCGAAACGATTACATTTGTGTTTATTTTTTTTTGTAATTGTATCCCCAGTAATTACTGCCTTCCATACTTGTTACTGCCTCACCACGTTTTTGGCCAACTAACCCTCTAACCTGCTTTGAGTAGGATTGAAACCACTATCTTCAGACAATGCTCACCAGGAACCGTAGAGAGTCAATTCCTCTATCAACTGTCCGTATCAATTGTCTCTATCAAAGGGTCCGTGGCGCAGTTGATAGTCTCTATGGTTCCAAGTGAGCATTGTCTGAAGATTGCAATTTCAATACTACCCAAAGCAGGCCAAAGGATTAGTTGGCCAAAACGTGATGGGACAACAACAACTATGGAAGGCAGTAAATACTGGGGATACAGTTACAAGACTCAGAATTCCTATCCCATTACGGTTAACCACCTGAAGAAGGCCACAGAAATAGATGGCAGAGGATTGAAATCATTAACTCGGCTTCTAGGTTCAACATGTTAATCGATTGAATCACTTGTTGATACACGTGCCATATTTATACTAGATTTTTCTAAACTTTTTAATTCTCTTAAAATGGAGACCTTATAAAAATACATTATACAAAAAAAAAACTTGTGTTGACATTATTTTGATCGCTTGCAAAAATTGTGGATATCATTTTAATCACATTCAAAAATTGTTGACATTATTTTGATCGCTTGCAAAAATTGTGGATATCATTTTAATCACATTCAAAAATTGTTGACGTTATTTTGATCAAAATCAAAAATTGTTGACATTATTTTGATCACATTCAAAAATTGTTGACATTATTTTGATCACATTCAAAAATTGTTGACATTATTTTGATCACATTCAAAAATTGTTGACATTATTTTGATCACATTCAAAAATTGTTGATATTATTTTGATTACATTCAAAAATTGTTGACATTATTTTGATCACATTCAAAAATTGTTGACATTATTTTGATCACATTCAAAAATTGTTGATATTATTTTGATCACATTCAAAAATTGTTGATATTATTTTGATCACGTTCAAAAATTGTTGATATTATTTTGATCACATTCAAAAATTGTTGATATTATTTTGATTACATTCAAAAATTGTTGATATTATTTTGATTACATTCAAAAATTGTTGATATTATTTTGATTACATTCAAAAATTGTTGATATTATTTTGATTACATTAAAAAATTGTTGACATTATTTTGATTACGTTCAAAAATTGTTGACATTATTTTGATTACGTTCAAAAATTGTTGACATTATTTTGATCACGTTCAAAAATTGTTGACATTATTTTGATCACGTTCAAAAATTGTTGACATTATTTTGATCACATTCAAAAATTGTTGACATTATTTTGATCACATTCAAAAATTGTTGACATTATTTTGATTACATTCAAAAATTGTTGACATTATTTTGATCACATTCAAAAATTGTTGATATTATTTTGATCACATTCAAAAATTGTTGATATTATTTTGATCACATTCAAAAATTGTTGATATTATTTTGATTACATTCAAAAATTGTTGATATTATTTTGATCACGTTCAAAAATTGTTGATATTATTTTGATCACATTCAAAAATTTTTGATATTATTTTGATTACATTCAAAAATTGTTGACATTATTTTGATCACGTTCAAAAATTGTTGACATTATTTTGATCACATTCAAAAATTGTTGACATTATTTTGATCACGTTCAAAAATTGTTGACATTATTTTGATCACGTTCAAAAATTGTTGACATTATTTTGATCACATTCAAAAATTGTTGACATTATTTTGATCACAATCAAAAATTGTTGACATTATTTTGATCACATTCAAAAATTGTGGATATCATTTTAATCACATTCAAAAATTGTTGACATTATTTTGATCACATTCAAAAATTGTTGACATTATTTTGATATCTTGTAAAAAATGTTGACATTATTTTAATCTCTTGCAAAAATTATTGACATTATTTTGTTCTCTTGCAAAAATTGAGGGTTATTTAACTGGACTAAAATCAATTCCATTGAACGATGTTTCTGACAAAGTAGAAAAATTACTGTTTACTGGGTCTTTGTTGTTGGCTAGTTTTTTTTTAATCTTGAAGTATTTTTGTTTTATCTCTTTATATCAAATGGCTGTATGCCTTGTCTAAAGCGATTTCGATAATAAAAATTCTCTTTCAGTTGAATTTTGAATAAAACCCAAACAGGCAGAATTCTTCCTGTCTTACTTCTCCCTCTCCCTTTTAATATATGTAACCCCCCCTCTCTTTTCTCAATTACTACTCTTTTTTTTTTTTTGTCTTTTGATCATCACATGTTACTTATGATAAGACAATGCATACAAAATGGCAACCTCCTGGTTGAGAAGAATCCGAAACACATGGTCCTATAAAAATGTAGAAATACAGATTAAAATATTCTTATTCTTTAACAAAATCTTCTAAAAAAATAATATTGGCTTAGAAAATTTTTTTTTTTTTTTCAGCTGCCAGTTGTGATAATGAAAACGGATTCCTGTTTGATGATTGCGGATCGTCATGCATTCGAACGTGTGACAATATCCAAGATGAGCTGACCAATTCAACAGTTGGATGCTACAAGCCGTGCATTCCAAGTTGCCAGTGTCCATCTCATCAAGTAGTTCATAAGGGAAGGTGTATCGATCTGAGAAAATGTCCTTAAAGATTCTGCATTTTATCGATCACGTATTTCATTGACATTGTGAAGAAAGGACTATTTTGTTTTTTTGTTTTATTGGCAAAGAAAATGCAAAGAATAGTTTTAAACGAATCTGATAAATTCGACTCTTAAAAAAAACAAACAAAAAAAAACTCATTACACAAAATACGAAACGAAACCCAAAAGAAAAAAAATATTACGTTTGTGTCTTTCAAAAAAAAAAAAAAAAAAAAAAAATCAGTCTTCAGACAATGACTATATGGAAACCAACAAAAACAACAAAATATTTAACAAAATTAAAAAAATAATTTAAAGAAAATACCCCAAAAATAAACAGCCTGAATATCCACACCGTATTTAAAATAACAAAACCAAATGATTACAAAAGAATAAATTTTAGTTTTTTTTTTTTTTTTTAATCTTTTTGACATCTTTTCTGCAGATGGTGCACATGGACGACGTATGACAGGTTTGTGCATTTTTAGATGCACGTTGTGCATTCATTCCGGTTTTTATCAACGTCAATATAAATAACTGCTACATTCTGTTGGCGACAAGCAAACGCTGTGCTTATTTTTGTTAGCATGTTTGCAAATGCACAACACAGGTATCGATTCGGCACCTCCATCAAACTGGCAGCTAAAAAGAACGGGTTTAGCAAAGCACCATATCTGACGTCACTGAAACGTCATAACTTCTTAAAACATAAACAGAACACATATTTTCAATTTTACTCAATCTCCAAATAAATTTGTTTCAATGAAAAAAAAAGAGGCAAAACAGTTCATATTTACTTCTTAAAAATAATTAAAAACAACTTCAAGTTGTATGAATCTGCATCGGTCCAAGTTCTGTTGTTAAATTGCTTTACTCAGATTCTTTTTTGAATCAAGTACTCACAGGAGAGGCTACATACAGGTTGCCAACATCCATAGTGAAAATTGTTCTATGGAATGGAACCAACAGGATTCGAACTTGACATCCACAGGTCATCCATGGATTTTTGTATCCATGTCACCAACACCATCACATGCGAAACGATTACATTTGTGTTTATTTCTTAAAAAAAAAAAAAAAATGTTTAAACGTGAAAAATGAAAAGCACAAATGCTGTCCATTTGTCTTGTTGGTTTAATGGTTTCCATCAATTTTTTATTTTGATATATCGTTGTAATAGAGCTTTTTATTCCAGTAGCTTCTTTCCAAAGACTTGTGGGTCTCTCTCTCTCTCTCTCTCTCTCTCTCTCTCTCTCTCTCTCTCTCTCTCTCTCTCTCTCTCTCTCTCTCTCTCTCTCTCTCTCCCCCCTTCCTACTGACTGTTTTCCTCCTACCAATAACCTTGATCTTTTTTTTTTAAATTAAGGGCAATAGTCTTTTAGATAATCATATTTTGTTCTTATTAGCTCCTTACAGCAAGTGGCTTCATGCCTTGTCTGGGGGTAATTTCCATAAAAAGTTATTGTATAATGTTTTTTGTTTTATTAGTCCATAAAAAATAATTTTTTTGTCCTAATGTTTGAGAAAATGTCGATGTTTCTGACAAAGCAGAAAAATTACTTTCTTACTTCTCCCCCTCTCTTACCCCTTCTTCTCTCCTATTCACCAGAATTATCAACAAAAAAAAATTAATTATCATACATTTGATTTAGAAAAATAATTTTGCATGAAAATAATTATTTGTGTTCTGATTAACTTTGCAGCTTAAATTAATGTATATATCTTTTTAAATACATATTTTTTGTAAGAAGTAAATATAAATTGCTTTTTAAAGTTGAAATGTTATGGTAAAAAAAAATTTGAAAATGTTTTCTTTATATTTGGAGAAAAAGTGGCATTCATGTGATATTAGAGATGGTGTCAGGCTAAACCCGGTCATTTCAACTGCCAGTATAACTAGGATGCCAAATCTGCACTTGGTGCCACGCAAAATATTTACAGCTAACAGTGAACGTGTTAATGCTTGATCAAATTAAATTGGTTTTATTTTTGTCAGCAAATCTTGAAATAAACTGTATTCTGCTTCTGTAAACGAGTTTTTGCTTCTTTTTTGGTTATTCGTCCATAAAATTTTGGTAAGATAAAAAGAATCTACTTGGTAATGGCTTTCAATTTTCAAATCAGAAACTTACAACCATTGTTTATAAAAAAAAACAAAAAAAAAAACAAAAAAAAACAACAGTTTCCCCAGGTCGGTGCAAAAAGTTTTGCCACTTTGTAGAAAATGCATTTTAAACCATTACAATTTATTTCATGCATATTGTTATTGCTTAAACATACCACCATTATTAATTTATAACTTTTCTTTCAGATTATTAAAGCATCATTCATATTTTTCTGAACTGTTCTCATCCATATTGACCTGAAAACGATCTTTAATTAATAGAAAGGGATCCATCTTCCAATTGTGCTCATCATCTCACAGCACTACTGACCAAAGATCTCCTAGGAGAATTCAGTTGTTAAATCTTGCCTCATCCTGCATATTTTTTAAAATGGAAATCACTCGAGACAAAGCATGAAGCCATTTGATATAAGGAGCTAAAAACCAAAAAAAATACTACTTCAAGATTAAAACACTAGCCAACATTAAATGTTAAATGGATAGATTCAGACCCAGGAAAAGATGATTATCACAACAACAGGAGATTCCTATTGACCTTAGCTCTGAAAAGACCAAGGTTGTAGGTAAAAGGAACTAAGTGAGCAGGAAAAGAGTTTCACAACCTTGCAGTCGTTGGAAAGACGCTACTAGAATAGTAGAGTTTATTTCTCATCGAGAGCAGAACCATCCATAAGAATCTCAGGAAGGAAAAGGGACATGCCTACGATTGAAAGGCAATGACCGAGTCATAACAGGATTAAATGAAACAAGGCATTTCTTACTCCAGATCAACTTCTAGATCAACTACATATTTCAACTGATCTGAAGATGAGCAAGAAGCAGTATCAGAATCAAGAGTTGTATCATCGGCAGAAATGTTAATTTTCTGAATAATATTCTCTAGAAGGTCATTCATGTAGAAAAGAAACAATGTTGAACCTAGAATAGAGCTCCGAGGAACACTGGCATTGATAGAAAAAGAAAATGAAGATACATCATCCAGAGTTGCTCACAAGCTTCGATCAAAAAGAAAAACCTAACAATGTGAAGAACTTTACCACCAATAACATAACCTCAAAGTTTATGTAGAAGACCAGAATATCGCACTCTGTGGAACACCTTTGAAACGTCATACACAGTGACTTCTTCTGAACTATCCATAAACCGATAGACCTGTACAGTTACAACAGTTAATAGATCAGCTGTTGAACAAAAATCACGAAAGCCATAATGAGCATCACTAAAGTGGCTCAGGCTTTCCAGAAAATGAACAAACTTGCTGTTGAGCAACATCTCAAAAACTTTGCTAATAACAAAGAAGACTAACAGGACGATATTTAGTTGGGTCAGATTGATCACCAGCATTTTTAAAGACAGGAACAACAGATGACTTTAACTAGAAGGGAAACAGGACAAACGGAGATTGAATTATTTTTGAGAGGGTAGCAGAAAGTTCAGGAGCACAACATTTAAGAACAACAACAGGAATCAAATCAGGACCGGAAGCGTTAGAGGGTCATGATCAGCAAGAATTCGTACAACCATCTTTGGGGTAATAATTACAGAATCCGGAGACTGATCAGTTTTTAAAAGAAAATCAGGAAGAACAGCACCAGAATCATCAAAAGAAGAATTCTCAGCAAAAGGACAAGCAAAGTGATCCACCTTATCCTTAGAAGATTAAAGAACCAAAAGACTATTAAAGAGGAGGAATAGTTGACTTGTCACTATTAGCAATACTATTATAGATTCTTGAAAAAATCATGAGAGCCAACCTTTTAAGATGAGATAGTAACGAATCCTTTGAGAATAGATAGACTCAGAAATTGTTTTCTTGCAGGCATTATTAGCTTTTCTGTAGGATTGTCTAGAAGCCTCAGAATTATCCTGACGATACTGATTGAAGTAATGGTTTTGATGGATAATTGCAGAAGCACAGACAGATGAAAACCAGGGAGAAGAATGAAGTTTGATTTGAAACTGACGATGAGGAATGATGGTGTTAATTCTAACTAGAAGCCACCCAGTAACCTTCTTAGCAGCAGCATTCAGAGACATACCAAAAACAGAAACATGAAACATAGGAAGCCGATCTCAATCAGCCTTCCTGTATGGATAGGACAATCAGTTGCAAAAATCAATCTCAACATCAACAGCAGCATGATCAGAAGAACCCAATAGAAAAGAAGAGGAAACAGAACATGATTCAGGAACAGAAGTGAGAAAAGAATCAAATTAAGGATGGTTACTTTAAAGATTACAAAACCATTTAGATGATCTTAGGTTAACCTTACGAGATGAAATTGAACAAGAGTTAGATTCATATTTCATTTCAAAACTTAAAGAATTTTATAAGTGAGGCATTTATAAACTCGTTGACAGATGGAATCAAGTTCTAGAGAGAAAAGGTTGTCACACTACCACTACTATTACACTAGCACCTGCTCCACCTTGTGCTCCAACGATATCATCAAGGTAATAAAATTTCTCTATAATTTCTGCATTCACTTATATTTTCTCTGCATCTGAATAACACTAGTGTGTGTGTATATATATAAATTGTTCAAAAGATGAAACCATTTAATGAGGTTTATACAAAAGTGCTCAATACCAAAGTGGAGCAAGATATACTTTTTATTTATTTTTACATAAACATTTAGGCATCGCTACACAGTTATGAATATGTTTCAGTGAATTTGGCTTTTGTAAAAGCAGCATCGCTTGATGATGTCTGGTTTATGTAGTTGACTGAAACATATTCATGACTATGTAGCGATACCTAAATGTTTATGTAAAACAAACAAAAAGTATATATATATATATGTATATATATAGTGAATGAATGACAAGAGTCTATATTCCAAAGTTCATGATGTTGACCATCTTATAATTTATTCCTTTGATTTAATTGACATTTACAATTCTTGACAGTATCTGTTTTGTCGCACAAAATCAATCACTTAATTATAACAACTAGTTAATCTATTTTGCCCTTAACTCATCAGAAGCAATAGCAACAATCAATCCGTCAAAAGGAAATAAAGTACGTTTTCACATGATTAAAATCTGAAAAGGCAAGCGTTTAGTTTAAGGCACAGACAGAGAGTAGGAGAAATTGTTTACAGTGGTTGTGGCTAGACGAGTGTTTGTTGCAAATGTTTTACAGGGAGAAGGGCGCATAGATTGAAGCTTAGTTAAGCACCCACATTTTCATAATGTATATATTTATATTTGTGTTACAGAAGATCAGAGAAAACATTGGTACCGTCGGTTTCAAATCCAACACCAAGGGAACCAGCCTGGTCGGTCCTAAACGAAGGCTGAGGAGAGTTCAAAGTTTTCCTGATCTTCTCTAACACAAATATATAAATAAATATTATTTTGCTATTTTTTTTTTTTTAGAATCAAGCATTTTGCTGGGATTCTCTATCAGGTTGATAAGAAAGTTCTTGCAGTTTTTAACTTTTCAATTCAGATGAACATATCTCGGCTCACACAAAAATTTATTGATTGAAAAAAGCACCATCAGAATCAACACACTTTTGCCAACTCAAATATGTCAGAAGCATTTCTCATGCAGAAAGTTGTCAACATGCTTGAAAAAGTGGTAGTTGGTAGGTGAGAGGTCTGGAGAGTATGGTGGATGATACAGAGTTTTGTAGTCCAATTCGTTCAACTTCTGCAAGGTTGGTTTAGCAATGTATGGTCGAGCATTGTCGTGGAGGAGAATTGGGCTTTTTTTCTGTTGACTAATGCTGGGTGTTGTTGTCGAAGTTTCTGAGGCATTTCATCCATTTGTTGACAGTACTTTTCCGCCGTAATGTTTTTGCCTGCATTCAAAAAACTAATGGATGAGATTGATCACAAACCATCAAACAGTCAGAATGACCTTCTTTTGGTGCAACTCTGGCTTTTGGAAGTGTTGTGGAGCTTTGTCGGCATATACTGAGCTGAGCATCGCCAATTTCCG
This sequence comes from Euprymna scolopes, assembly GCF_053919585.1. Classification (NCBI taxonomy): domain Eukaryota; kingdom Metazoa; phylum Mollusca; class Cephalopoda; order Sepiida; family Sepiolidae; genus Euprymna; species Euprymna scolopes. The sequence goes on from NC_136500.1 coordinate 82,842,370, forward strand.
TAAAGAACCCACTTTTCATTGCGAGTCACAACCCGGTCGAGAAACGAGTCTTGTGTAAAAGAAGGAAAGATGACTCTTCATAACGGCGTTTCTTTTAGTTGTTGTTCAATTCGTGAGGCACACATTTATCAAGTTATTTGTCTTACCAATCTCTCTCAAATGGCTGGAAATCGTTGTATACGTTACGTCTAATTCAGACGCACGTTCTCAAACGGTTGTGCGTGGATTGGTCTTGACTAAGGCTCTTAATTGATCGTAGTCAACATCCGATAGCCGACTCATCATCTTCAAAACTCGTCACCGCCACGAAATTTCTTAAGCCACTGTTGTGTTGTACGTTCAGCATTGGTTTCTGGGCCAAACCCTTCGTTTATATCGCAAGCTGTTTCTGCAGCTTTTCGGCCTAGTTTAAATTGAAATAAAAAATTGTGCAACTTTGCTTTTTTTTTCATCTTGTATTCAATATTCTGAAAAGAAGACATAATTGTTTTATAACGATTTAATTTAAATGATTAGATAGAGCGAAAAACACTTTTTAAAATATATATAAGGTAAAGGTATTATAATGAAAACTTATTTCAAAATGCATAATTTGAAATCAAAATTTAAAATTCTGTAAGAGCTTTCTTGTCAACCTAATACAAACTATATATATATATATATATATATATATATATATATATATATATATATACAGGGTGACTCAAAAAAAAAAAAAAAAAAAAACGGGCTCTAACTCTAATTAGGCCCTGTTTCTTAGTGTTTTATCCGAATGAAATGAAACTTTGGTCATAACTAGTTTATTATATTCAAAACATCACACCAAACACACTAGTGTCTTTGGCCTTTTTTTCTTTTTCTCTCCGTTCTACAACATATGTTCTAGATGGCCTCTTTTGCTTTTTTTTGTGGGGTCACCCTGTATATATATATATATATATATATATATATATATATATATATATATATATATATATATATATATATATATATCAGTTGTTCAGAAAATTCTTAGCGTTTTAAAAGTACAAGCTTATAAACTCTTTATTTAAATCACAGATGAAACTGAGCATATGTTACGCATATTTTCCATTGTCGACAATTTTTTTCGAATTTATTAATTTTCAGATACGAAACAATGGATTGTAACAAATTTCATGTTTGGATAGTTATGCTTTTTTTTTTTTAACTTTAAAAAAACTGCGGCTAAAACTTTCAAGGAGATTAGTGAAGTATATGATCATAATCATATGGTATGAATCCGAATGTTCTATTGTTGGCATTGGTTTCCCCGATATTTTTCGAGTCAGAATTATTTCTAGAAAGACATCAGGGATAACAGGACAGATCACCTGAAGGTTGCCAACATTCTAAGTGAAAGTGGTTTTTGTGGAACAAACTGAATTCGAACTTGGGACACCCAGGTCGTCAATCGATGTCGTTGACCACTGTCACCTCCCGAAATATATGAGGACAATGCTATGGACGAATCAACTGTTCGGAAATGGTTTGCAAAATTCAAAATATATAGCAGCATTGAAAATGATAACACTGACAATTTTAGAGTGGGGAGAATCTAATTTATTTATAACAAAATTGATTATTTACAGTCAGTTGTTTATTTCAGCAGAGAAGAAATAGTTGGATTAAAAGTTTTCATTCAAGTTGAACTCTTATTTTATTTATTCATTTAACATTCATTCTTCCTTCATTTTTTTTTCTTTATCATTTTTAGCTGCAATCATCGACAAAAAGAAAAAAAAAAGGAAAATATATAAATATGAGTATCAAGAGAAAGGAGACATCAGACACTTAAGGACCTACTTACGGTCAAATAAAAAAAAAAAAAAAGAAATAGAGTGCTATTGAACTTTTTGGATTGGATCAGTTTTGTTTCGGTTAATCTCCATTTTGTATTGTCTCCGATGTCAAGTTAATTTGGTGTTTGTCCAGGATATCCCCTGCATTTAAAACAAAAAATACAGAAAAAATTTTTTTATGAATTTACGTACCCGTCACGAAACGAAAAATGTCATATTTCAAAAATCACGTAAATTGATTAAGTAGGGTTTTTTTTTTTTAACTACAAAATCAAACTTTATGAGAAAGAAAAAAGGAAGTCTCGCTCCGCCGCCTTTAATAAAAGGCAAAATTCATCACTGGTTACCCCTTCCTTAGCAACCTCTTCAGGAATAGAGATCAAAATCAGCCTTGTAATGGTACGATTTTGCATTAATCGCTAAAAATTGTAAAAATATGATTTTACTTATTATTTTTTTTTAAATTATTTTTAAAACAGTAATCTACGGTCATGCATGTTTCGAGATTGCTACCTATATCATCAGCGTTGCTTGACTGTGTCTCTCTAGGAATCGAACCCCGAGAGACACAGTCGAGCTACGTTGATGAGAGGTAGCAACCTCGAAACATGCATGTCCGTAAATTACTGTTTTAAAAATAATAAATAAATAAATAAATATTATTTATATACGTCCAAATAAAATATGGGCGATTTTCTAAGTAAAACGAACTTCAAGGCGAAGATGATACTTAACCGTATTTATCGTTTAAAAAAAAAAAAAAAAAAAATCAACAAGATATATATATATAGATATATATATCAGTCAATTTAAGTGATTTTTGGAATATGATCCTTTCAAGTATACATTTATGATTTTTCTGTCATTTTATTTTTAAGATAATGGGGAAATCTGGACAAGCCCCTATATTTCAAACTTTTTTCAGAGCTAATATTAATTTTGATTATGTATTGCATTCATATTTGCATTGAATGATTGCGTGAGAGACAAAGTAGAAGCAATTCAATTCTCACAAAATAAAAGCCTGGTGCTACCAGATCAGGCTGCCCTGTGGCTTCCTGAGACGAAATGCACCTACATTGACGTTTTTTTTTGTTTTCTGATCTTTTTTGTAAAACTTAATTATGTTCTGCAAAAACAAAAACAACAGCCAATCTCCCTCCCCTTTTTATTTTTTTTTTCCTACCCTACTCCTGGTCCTGGATATGACCTTAAACTACATCCGATGGTGAGGTCCGGCTTACGGGCTTTGGGGAGTGCGGAGCCACCTCTTAATTGCCATTGCTCCCAGGTCCACCCTGACCCGGAGTGGTAGTACCTGTTAGGGCCCCAACTATGGGTTAAATAGAAACAGATTTTAAAAAGGAAAAGAAACAACAAAAAAAAAAAAAAGAAAAAGAAAACAAATATATTCTATTAAATTTTTTTAATTTTTTAATTTTTATTTGCCCTGTCGGTAGGGCATGAGAACAAACCGACTGCCCCCCTGCAGAGGGTAAAAATCCCTCAATGGGGCAACCAGTTAGCCGTGGGTTGCTACCCGTAATGTCTTAGGACGTGATCCTGGTGATTGAGCGAACCTAGACCAGGATACATAGTTTAGGCACCGCAACACATTACTTTGGCCCTTACTTCGACTAGACAGGCGGTCGGAGAGGCCCGATCCGACCAATCGGCCAGTCACGCCAAGCCCCACCATATATTGCCCATTCCAAAAACTCACTACTAACACAACACATCCCCCCTCTCCCACAAATAACCCTACCCCCTAATATATGATGGAAAGCGGTGGCTGAGGGTCAATCGATTAGGTGTGAATATCGATGACATGGCTGTAAACCCCTCAGGATTGCTACAGATCCCATAGCAATATCAAGAGAGAACAGATAATCATTATGATACCACCAAAGTCGGTTATATCATCATTGTATCCCTGTGGAGGCTGGGCGAATAGATTTCCCCCCAGGCTCTTCCCAAATAGGACTCCGAGGTAGGTGGGGAACAAAGATGACGAAAAAAGAAAACAAAATATATGGCTTATTCCTTCCAAAAACCACCAACCACCCAAAGAGAACCCACTCTGATGTCTCTGACATCAGTAGCTCTGAGGAAGAGACGATAAAACAGAGGAAGTCAACATTCGTAGTAATAGAATCAATGGAGGAAACTCCTTTGAGCAAACTATCACCTTTTAAAATTGAAAAAAATCTTAAAACTCTAAAACCAAAGTCTATTAAAAAACAATTTAATGGCAGCCTACTAATAGAAACCCATAACGAAGAACAAACTAAAGAAATATTGAAACTAAAATTATTTGAAAACATCAAAGTCAAATGCTACAGACATCCAACCCTAAATACCTGCAAAGGAGTAGTGAAAAGCCACGAACTTGCACTTTGTCCCTTGGAGGAAATCAAGACAAACTTACAGAAACAGAATGTGTTAGATGTTCGTAGAGTTCAAATAAAAAAAAACAGTGAGAAAATCGATACCAATACATATATACTAACTTTTGATTCCCTCACCATATCCAAAGAAGTGAAAGTTGGATATATGAAAATAAATGTAGAAATTTATATTCCAAACCCCCTCCAATGCTTCAAGTGCCAGAAGTTTGGACACCATCAAGATCGGTGCACACGATTACCAGTGTGTGGAAGATGTGGAGAAAGCGGCCCACACATTGACTGCAGAAAAGATTTCAAGCGTGCCAACTGCCTTAGAAATCATGGCGCTGGCTCTAGATATTGTGAAATATGGAAAAGAGAAAAAGAAGTGACCAAACTAAAACATATAAAGAATATATCCTACCTAGAGGCCAGGAAAATCATTGAAACTAAAACATATGCAGATGCAACTAAAAAAACTACTCCAATCAACAATCAAAATGGTCATATACATGTAACGGATACAACTGACAAGAAAATTGATGTCTTAAGTAAACTAATAAAGGAAATTAAAGAACTATTAGAAGAAATGAGGAAAATGAATAGTGCAATGTCTTCAACCAATCCAAGGATAATATTAAGTAAAGACACTACTGGACCACAAAAAGAAACAAAACCAAAAAACATTTCTACAAAAACAACCGAACAACCATCAAACACATCACAAGCCAGAAAAGAATCAAAAATCCCCCCAGACAAAAAAACAAACAAACAAAAACAGGAAAAGAAACATCCCGATCTATATCCCGAACAGGGACTCCGACAGAAAATAGATTTGAGGGATTGGAGACGATGGAAGTTGAACACAATTCCAAATGATGAACAAAATATTACAATGGAATATCAGAGGAATAAAAGCAAACCTAAATGAACTCACATTATTAATAACAAATATGAGTCCAGCACTTGTCTGTTTGCAGGAGACCTTTCTGAAAGAAAACAATACCATTAACATAAAACACTACACATCATACAACTACATAAATAAAGATACGGACAGAGCTTCTGGAGGCACATCAATACTCGTGAAGAATGAAGTCCCTCAAAGACAAATAAATATAAACACAAACTTGCAAGCAATTGCAGTTTCAGTGACTCTACATAGAACTATAACACTTTGCTCAATATACATCCCTCCAAAAGATACAATCAACAAAACTGAGATAACTCAAATAATAAAACAACTCCCTAAACCCTTTTTTCTACTAGGAGATCTCAACAGTCACAATGTAATATGGGGAAGTAAAGAAACAAATAAATATGGAAAAGAAATAGAAAACATAATAAATAAAAATAATCTATGCCTCCTTAATAATCAAAACTACACCTATATGTACCCAGCAACAGGTACTTTCACCGCCATTGACCTTACCTTATGTGATCCTTCCATATATATGGACTATGATTGGAAAGTACACAATGACACCTGTGGGAGTGATCATTTCCCAATCATCCTGGAAAGTCTAAGTACTAGTACTGAACAAAAAACACCCAAATGGAACCTACATAAAGCGGATTGGGAAGACTTCCAGGAACAGTGCAAAAACCAATTAATTATCGAAAAGAAAGATGAATATGACCATTTGAACTACTTCATTAAAACACTCACAAACATAGCAAATAATACCATACCGAAAACAACCAAAACCAACAATCACAATAAACCTTGGTTCACAAAAGAATGCAGAAAAGCCATCAGAGCTCGACGAGCTGCCTTGAGAAAATTCGAAAAGTACCCAACAAGCGAAAATCTGGATTTCTTCAAAAACAACAGAGCAAAAGCCAGACGAATCATAAAGGAATCCAAAAGAACAACATGGAGAAATTATATATCCAAAATTAATGTGAATACCAAGGCGAAAACAGTTTGGAACATGATGAGGAAAATAGAAGGAAAGTGTAGTAGTACACCAATATCCCACATCTCTAAAGGCAACAAAATATACACCGATCAAAAAGACATTTCCAATAACCTGGCAGATAATTTATCAAAAATTTCATCATGTGACAGACAAACAGAGAAATTCTAAAAGATTAGAGAAAAGGAAGAGAAGAAGAAAATTCTATTTAAATCACAAAATACTGAAAAATACAACCAACCTCTTACCTTGCCTGAATTAAAAGAATCGTTAACCAAATCCCATGACACAGCTACAGGGCCCGATGAAATTCCATATGAAATCCTCAAAAAACTTCCAGAAACATCAATGAAATACCTACTTGAAATTTTCAATATTATATGGTCCAGTGGAAACGTACCTGAGACCTGGAAAGAGGCCACAATAATACCAATCCCCAAATCTGAAAACTCAAACATCCAATCCCAATCAAGTAACGTCTCAGATCCATTGAATTTCAGGCCAATAGTTCTAACAAGCTGCATCTGTAAGACCATAGAAAGGATTATAAACAAGACTAATCTGGTTCCTGGAAACAGAGAATCTTATTACAGAATTTCAAACAGGATTCAGGAAAAACCGAAGTTCAATAGACCACATAGTCAGACTTGAAACCTTCATCAGAGAAGCCTTTGTAAGGAAGGAACATTTAACAGCAGTGTTTTTTGACATGGAAAAAGCCTACAATACTGTGTGGAAGTACGGTGTTACAAGGGATCTGAAGGCGCTTGGACTAAAAGGCAGAATGCCAATTTTTATTGAAAATTTTTTTAAAAATAGACAGTTCAGAATAAAGGTTGGCACAGCTCTCTCGGACTTGAAAGAACAAGAGAATGGAGTACCTCAAGGGAGTATACTGTCAGTGACCCTGTTCAGTATCCGAATTAACAACATTGTAAAAAACCTTAACCCTGGGGTAGATTGCTCCCTGTGGATGACTTCCTAATATGCTGTAGATCTAGATATATATCTATAATAGAAAGGAAGCTTCAATTGTGCTTAAATAAAGTAATGAGATGGACGGAAGAGAATGGATTTAGATTCTCCAAAAGAAAAACGAAATTAATGCATTTCTGCAAACTAAAGAACATGCATAATGATCCTGTCCTAACCATGGAAGGAATGCCCATACCCGTTACTGACCAATACAAATTCTTAGGGATTTTATTTAACAAAAAATTAACATTCATCCCACACATAAACTATCTGAAAAAAAAATATAACAAAGCTGTAAATCTTTTGAGAGTGGTAGCACATACCGATTGGGGTGCAGACAGGGAAACACTCCTTAAACTTTACAGAGCACTAGTCCGCTCAAAGCTAGACTACGGTTGTTTCATATATTGATCAACCCAAACATCATATATAAAAAGCCTAGACCCTATTCACCATACTGGCCTAAGATTGGCCCTAGGAGCATACAGAACCTCCCCCGTGAACAGTCTATACACGGAAGCACATGAACCCCCACTAGATCTAAGGCAAGAAAAGTTAGCCCTTCAATATTTACTCAAACTGAAGTCTTACCCAAACAACCCTGCATACCAATGTACCTTCTATCCTAAATATGAAGAACTCTTCAACATGAGAGGAAAAACTATCAAAACTTTCGGGTTCCGAATGAAGGAAAGCATTGAAGAATCGAAAATTCCAATCTCCAGCATTCACAACTTCATACTGCCTAAAACACCCCCATGGACCATGAAACAAGTAGAAATAAAACTGAACATAAACAAAAAGTCCAAATCTACCACAAACCCTATTGAATACCACGACGAACTTCAACATTTAAAATTATGATATTCAGACTACACCTTTATCTACACAGACGGGTCTAAAAGCAACAATCACACTGGATGTGCAGCAACGTACCATAAAACCACAATGAAGAGAAATCTTCAAAATGAAGCATCTATATTCACTGCAGAGACTATAGCTATCGATCTAGCACTCAACATAATTTCAGAGGAAACCACCAAAAACTTCATCATTCTCACAGATTCTCTATCAGTCCTATTATCTATACAAAATCAAAAACAAGAAAATCCACTAACAACAAAATTATTAGAAAAAATCAATATCCTTTCAACCACTAAAAACATTATTCTTGTCTGGATCCCCAGCCATGTGGGGATCAAAGGCAATGACATGGCAGATACAGCTGCAAAAAAATCTTCTCACCTTCCAACTGACAATTTTAAGATTCCACATACTGATCTTAGACCCCAGATAAAAGCATACATACAGGAAAAATGGCAACTGCAGTGGAGTCAGCAAGAGGGCAACAAATTATACTCAATCAAACCTGAACTTAAGGAACGATGTCCGGACATCAAAAGATCACGCCGAGAAGATGTGATACTGACTCAGCTGCGCATAGGACACACCAACTTTACTCATTCTTATATACTAAATGGAGAATCAACGCCAGAGTGCATCCCATGCCAGGAGACACTCACAATAAAACATATCCTAGTTGGGTGTGATGACCTCGCCCCAACTAGAAAACTATATTATACAGAAAGCAATATGGAGGACCTTTTTGAAAAGGTCAACTCAACAAATATTCTAGCATACCTAAGGAAAGTAAATTTATATAAGAAAATTTAAGGAAATTTAAAGTCACCCAAATATACACATCCATGTATAAATACATTTAATTTCTTAGTTCGATTTTATAAAAAAAGGGAGGAAAGGCTGAAAAAGTCCCCCCCGTCCTCAATAAAAAAATAGTTTTTAAAAAAAAAGGACTCCGGCATTAAATGACCACATAGGTTGATATGCCGTAAAACCAATCAATCAATCAATCAATCAACAAAATAAAAGCGATAATCTTTTTGCAGCAGATATTCTTTCCTTCCTATTTATTTTTCTATAGTAATCGCGTTTTTTCTTTCTTCTCAATAAATTATTTTTTAAAACATTCCAATGAATTATTTTTCACTAATAAAGTATTTGTGAAAACATTTTTTATGGTTTACTAACCTAAGGCTAACACTAACTTAACCCTAATTGGCAATCACTCGAACTTATGGCTTGTAGTAAAAAAAAAAAAAAAAAAAAAAAAAAAAAAAAAAAAAAATGGTTAGCGATTTTACAAGACTAGAATGGTTCAGAAATGAGGGGTCATTTTATGTTAAATTTATATATGAAACTGATCTTTTATTATAAGTTCTAAAATAATTTCCTTTTTTTTTTTTTCTTTTACTTATTTCTGCTAAGTTTTTAATTGCTAATAAGAAAAAAGAAAAGTAGAATCTCAATTGGGCGGAGGGGGGAGGCGATTTGGTGGAGGATTTACAAAGGTAGTGAAAAAAAGAAAAAAAGATCTTTTTCGTTATCGTCTCATTTTTCAAGGTAAAGAAAATAAATAGCATAGGAATATCCGAAGAATGGTCATAGCCGCCGGACACCTGGAGACACCAGGACAGATGGCATTCTACAGGCAGATCACCGCAAAACCACTGGCAAAGCCCGAGGAAAAGGACATAGATTCAAGAATTACGGGAAAATCAACGCTGCGTGGCCAAAAATACAAATTCGTACTTGACATAATGAAACGTTGCAACAGCACGGACATGGCTAAAGTGATGCTATTCTGTAAACAGTCGACCAATAGGACCATACGCGAGACATGGGAGCACATCTTCACCAACACCCAGAACATTCAGCTCATCATGCAGGCGGCGGCAATCTACGAACAGATACGTCAAAAGAAAGACCTATTCACGCTAGACGGCAACAGATACTGGTCGGTGCAAAAATCGTTAAACATATACGACGCTTGGGCCGAGTATCACAACTTCGACGCGGTTGAGTTCGGTAGAAATCTCTTCGAAGTGTGCCACATGATCCGCGCCAAAAAGAACGGCTTTCACATTACCGGACCCAGCAACTCCGGAAAAGCATACGTTCTGCGATCGGTACGGAACGGACTTATGAACTGTGGGAGGATGCGCTGCCAGGCATCCGATAACTTCACCTTCGGATCCTGCGTGGACAAAACGCTAATCTACACAGACGAAATGTGGTTCACTCCACAAAACGTGGAGGAGGGTAAATGCATCCTCGAGGGAACAACGACAGCCGTAAACGTAAAACAGCAAGCAGGAAGATACCTGGAAAGAACTCCCAGCCTGTCGACTTCAAACGACGACCCATGGAGACACGTGCCGCAGGAAAGAACTGCGATGAACAATCGGATGTTCATATACGAAACGAAACGTCCGATGCCACAGCTGAAAGGGTGGGGAGTTAAAGAACTAAACCCGACCATGTGGCTAACGGTATGGCGACAACACGTAATCGACTACATAGAAAAAAATACCATTTCCAGGAGGAGGAGGAGGAGGAGGAGGCAGAGGAATCAGCAGCATCGACGAAATTCACGGTCCAGACAGTGGAAACATTGTCACCGCAGAAACAAGCCGGTTATAACAAAGCCCGCAGACAGCTCTTCGGAGAGGCGACGCTAGACGACATCCTCAACTCGGGGATACCAGACGACGACGACATAGAAAGGTGGATGACAAACACCTGCGAAACCGACCCCAGATTCCCAACACAGTACTGCCGTACACATGGATGCAAAGCGCACCTATGCCCATCCAATATACCCGACCAAAGCCCCAGCGGACCACTGATAATACACGACAGCACACCGACAACGCCGTTATCAGGCATTATCGCAATCAGTGACTCCGAAACGGAGGGACCAGACGAAAACAGCGACAACGAAACGCCCATAAAAAAAAAACAAAAACGAAACTACCACACAGAACTAAGAGACAGAGAAATACACGGACGCGGCCCGACAACCAGAGTCTTCCTAGAATGCGAGGAGACGCTTAGTGACTCAGACTAAAAACTTTATAACCAATGACGCTGATTCACTGACGGTATTTACATTTGTACATTTTCTTTTGCACCGCTGACACTGATTCATTGACTTAATAAACTATATCTATACACTAAACTCAAATCGTTATATTATTATTGAACCTTGGCATGATATGGTATATATATGCATGATTCAGTATTTCGTAGCATGTTTCATATTCTATTTCAGATCCACCATCAGACCTGCTGCGATCGTAGAAGTTTTTTAGCCGGTCGTCATCGAATCAGCGTCAGCGACGAGAGAAAAGTTTAAAAGTAGGTCAACAAACTGGGTCAAGGTCAAAGGTAAGTAGGTCATACCAAAATATATATATACAAGCAATGGCGAGGATATTACGCCGTGGCACTAACCGGATCAGGACTAGGACACATGCCATGAAATTCTATTTTATTTAAATTACACCAGCCCAAAGAGAACAGATGACGTGACCCCCATCATTAACGTTAATGTCTCCGTTCAGTCTCGAAAGACAAAGGATACCCCCTGTAGGGGCAGCTGCGCATGTAATTGTGAGGCAAGAGTTGCGCAACCCACAACCACACCTCTCCTGAATCGGCACTGTTTGAGTCCAGTGACAAGGAGAAGCTCAGGGCGACTGGAATCAATTTCGAGATAAGCGGAGAGCACATACTTCGATGATCTAGTGGGAATATACAAAACCCCAAATTAACCGAAACAAAATTGCCCCAGTAAAGAAAGTCTCCCCTCCAAGATAAAAAAAATAAAAAAACAACAACGAAGCAATTCATTGCAACTCTCAGACAAATTTACCCAAAAGTCGTGAAGAAGTTACCACACAAATAGGTGATTTCATTGATTTTCCCTTTCATGTCGTGTTCGGGTTTTGGTGCTTCGAGGTGCCTACACCGCCCTCCGCCCCCATTTCATCGGCTAAAAATCCGACACCATTTTATCAAATGAATATGGTTGACTGAATCAACCGAAATATCTTGATCCAGCTTTAATCATGTGTTTGTGTCCTTATTTCTACCGGCATACTTGAATCTATGCTTATCAAATATTCTATAAACAAATTTTCCATATTATTACATGGAAAATTAAATAAGACATTTAGACAAACTCTAATTGTTGTCTAGAATTCAACCTGATTAACAAAAAATACACAAAAATTCTTTATGATGTATGTACTCGTCACAGAACAAAAATTTCATATTCCAAAAATTATGTAAATTAATCAAGTAATTTTTTTACAAAACTTTTAGTGATTACTAATAATTCATAGGCATTACAATACTGATTTTGATCTGTCTCTGTAGTTTGAATTGAATTATCTCTGTTTATTTATTAAATATGGTGGATTGAGATGCACTATCTTTGCTTCCTCATAAAATTGGATTTTCTTAGTAAGAAAAAAAAAACTTTATCAATTTATGTGATTTTTGGAATATGACATTTTCGTTTTGTGACAGGTATGTACATTATGTGTATTTTTTTTTTTTTTTAATTAGGTTGAATTCTGGAAAAGAATCCCAAATCTTTTTTGAAACTTGTATTTTTTTTTCAAAACTCTTAAGACAGTGCCAATAATAATTGAAAAAAAAAATTTAAGTGGAAATACTTCCAGGTTTGATGAAGAAAAAAAGAAAATTAAAGTATGAATAACATAATTAATAAGTTTGTATGTATTTATTTAAAATCATTTATCAGATAATTTGGAAAAAGAAAAAAAAAAATGACTGGAGGCGATACTTACGGATTGTAAGTTCAGATTTCAGGGGAAATATGGTCAACAGATGCAAGAATGATAAATGGTATTTATGGTCAGGTGTGAGAATAGGAGGATGATAGAAGTTTGTTACAGAACCTATATCTTTAGGTTCTGCCATTCTCACATTTTTTTTTCAGTAATGTCACAACAGTTGGATTGCACTCTATGAAAGAAATTTTTCATTATTAGACTTTATTTACAGAACTCGTTGGTGATGGATCACTAAAAGAGCATTTTCTTTTTCAACTCCAACTGCTGCTTACTCTCATCTGGGTATCATCCATTTTCCTTTTTAACAGATTCAAAGAAATACGGCCATGGACAGGAATTTTGATGACCTGTAATTATAATAGTAAGAATCAAGGCCGGCCTTAGAGCAATGCAACCAAAGTATTTGTCATTCCCCCTTTTCTCTGGGCAAGATATTTTATATACAATACATTTAAAAAATTGTGAACTATTCATATTTAAATATATTATATAGAGTTGAAGTTTGGTTACAGGTTCGATATGAATGGAATCCTCGGTTTAATATCAAATTATATAGACATATAAATACATATCAAACGTCATATTTCCAATTTGAGAATGCAATGTATATAAAATGCACAGCAAATATTTATTAATAAAAGCAAAACTTACAGCATTCCAGACTAAAATTTCTTTTTAGCCTTAACTGGCCAGATTCAAATGTGAAATTCCAGAACTTAATGATGAAAAAAAATATTATTATCAGTAATATTTTAAGTGTTTGTTATTCCTTTTCAAACTACATGCCAGACAAAGATGGATCTTTTTTTATTGCAGATACGAGGCAAGTAGGAGCCATTTCTACTGCTCACTTCGAGTTCAGGATCAAAACTTCCGACACTTTGAGAAATATTAAGTGTTCACTATATTTTTGATAAAAATTTAAACAAAAAGTCAATATGGCAGCCTGTGCTTGTCATTAAAATTATGTAGGGGCGGATAACTCTAGTTACTTCTGGTTTGGCAAAATATATAGATTTCATGGTAATTTTTTTGTTAGTTCTAGGCATAAATTTTGAATTGGATCTATCTATCTATATATCTATATATATATATATATATATATATTTGTATGCTGGAAGTAACTAGAGTTATCTGCCCCTTACATATATTTATTGACAAAACAGACTTTGACAGAAAGTCATGTCGATTTTTGTTTTAATATTACCCCCAAAATGATAAATGTGATGAGTAAATTTCTTTTCTTATCCTTTATTTATATAATATAATATAATATAATATAATATAATATATTCATATTGAATTACATTTTAAATTTAAATTTTTTTTTTTTTTTTTTTTTTCTACATGCCTCTTTTCTATGCCAATCCATAAAATTTTGTTAAAAAATTTTTAATTAAATTGTCGCATCAGACCACTGAACAGAATCTCCAAAATTTAAGTTCGACATTGTCGCCATATGCATCCTCTATCTCAATTATTTGCATTAGACACCTATGTTGGCTAGGTTATGCTCTTCAAATAAAAAAGGAAAAAAAAAAAAAATAGAAGCGAATCCTACATAGAAGTGGTTGTGAAAATGTTGAAGTGGTCACCTGAAAACTTGATTCATGACGAGCACATAAACTATATCTGGCCATCACGTCTATGGTTTACAACGTTGGAGAAATGACTGGCTCAAAATTATTACTGATCCTTCTGCATGCTGTGCTATATCCCAATTCTAGTGGAAACTGATTCAAATACAAGAACAAAATAACATAATAAACAATTAATGGATATGACCTTAAACTATATCCAGTGGTGAGGCTCCAGCTTGCGGGCTTTGTGGGGGTGTGGAGCCACCCTTCAATTATCATTGCTCCCAGGTCCACTCTGACCCGGAGTAGTAGTACCCGTTAGGGTCCCAACTATGGGTTAAATAGAAACCGACTTGAAAACAATAAATATATTCTATTAAAAAAATTTTCTTCAAAATCCTTTTTTTAAATTAAATAACCCGAAAAGGGTTGATATGCCGTAAAACAACCAACCAACCAACCAAACAATTAATATTTCTTAAGTATTGTTCCTATTCACTTGCCTCCCCACAACGGCAGAGTTATTCAGCAGAACTCTGGTTTGGAACTAAAATAAAAATTACTGCCGTGTTCAATACAAACATGTTTATCAGTATAGAAAATATATTTAGAAGTTTTCAAATAATTTGGCTAAGAAGAAGAGACCAATAAATTTTGGAGGAGAAACCTGAAACAAGTTGTGATGATCGCACACTTGTAAGATAATCACGGACTAAATAACCACGTCACATAAGGATTCTTACCCCTCATTCCGCACTTGAAGATGGTCAGGGTAATTTTCTAGCTTTGTGGCACAATAACAATTTTGCATTAGGATTTTATTTTGTCGTTTGTTAAACGTTTTTAATAGATAATCTGCCCAGATAGTAGATGTCGATGGCACCATTTAATCGCATGTTTAAAAGAGCAAACTGTTTTTCCTAGTCATCATATTTGACTTAACACTTGTTTCACATGCTGGCATGTGTTGGACGACTTTTCGAAATTAACCGGTCTGATCTTTATTTATCCCTCTTTTCCCCCACATCTATTTTCATCACTTCCTTCCATGTTTTCTTTGGCTCTCCCCTGTGAAGTGACCTTGCTACCTCAACTGTTCTACACATTAACCGAAACACTACCATGCCATATATCTCTCTATATTGTCCAGTTTTAATCTTCCTCTCAGGTCATCAGATCTAAACCTGCTTTTAACACTCACATTACACATCGTATCATTCTCATGTCATTTGTCTCCATGCAACACATGTCCTCAACCCACACTGCCCAGGTTTCACTTCAATTCATCATGTTCCTCTTATTCTTAATTAGTACCGCCTATAGCAAAGATTGAACCTTCAACCCCGAGAAGATCGTTAATTGGAACTAATTGTTACTCAATGCTTTTATCTATTGTGTCACAGGTCCATGTTCTAGGTGACATTCTTCTCGGGGTCAATGGTTCAATACTCACTACAAGCGAGATTTAGAAAAATAAAAATGATTTAACACTTCACTTCTATCCGATCATGGTTGATGGAACAAAAGCAACCTACACCTGTAGGTTAAATAAAGGGTTCTGTTCAAAATTTCATATAGATTCCAAAGTTCAACAATTATACGTTTACATGTGATTGTTACTTAGTACCTTGGAAGGATTACAAGATGCGTTGGATGTCTTTACCTCCTTACTACAAGGAATTTCCATTTCAAGACTTAGCATTCATTTGGATTTAAAATACAATATTCTTTTTCTGCCTCATTGTCCATTTTCCTTATTCTATGTATCTAGAATGTTTTAAAAACTTTAATTTTTCTACGTTTATTGCTTTTAGGAAATAAGGTGCAAACCAATACTAACATTTGCTAATATTTTCCCTCTGAGGAGATGAATAAGCATTGAAAACTCATGGGTTAAGGAAATAGATTTATTCAATTTTATTCTTTGTTTTCAAACAATAAAAAATTCTTTATTTGAACCTTTTTCAAATCATAAAATTTAAATACCTAAACTTTGATATATATATATATATATATATATATATATATATATATTAGTTTAAAACGTTGTGAAAATAGTATCCAGGATGAAAATAATCACACTTTTTAAAACCGGGCAAAAGTTATAGCCCGTTGATTTAGAATAAGTGCTTTATGCCAAATTGATAGTTTAATATGGTTAAATTTGTGCTCATTTTTGCATTTAATAATACTCTGTATGGAACAAATACCGTAATACTTGGATTCATAACAAACGTCCAAACAAAACTTCAACCAGATCAACCCATTAGTTCCCCCCCCCCCAAAAAAAAGGTGGAATGGACAAACAGATTAAGAAAAATATGATATAGATATAAAGTCAGTTATGCTGACTGCTGGAAAACCGCTTCTATGGTACCAGTTTTCAAGAATTCAGGCGAAAGAATCACCCATTAAATTATCGCCCGATTAGACTTCTCTCGCTTTTTGCCAAAATATTTGAGTCCTTAATTAATCAAGCTCTTGTCCATCATCTTAAAGCTGCTAAACTCCTGACCGACAATCAATATGGATTTAGGCAAGCCCATTCCACAGCAGATATCCTAACTGTAATCTCTGAACGTATATACCATTCACTGGACAAAACAGGGGAGGGTAGAGCGGTAGCCTTTGATATATCTAAGGCTTTTGACAGGCTATGGCACGATGGCCTTCTAAGGAAAATTAGATCATATGGTATTACTGGAAGAATACATAATGTAATTAAATCCTTTTTAAATAAGAGAAAAATCCAAGTTGTCCTCGACGGCCGTACGTCTAAACAATATGATATAAATGCGGGAGTACCTCAAGGGTTTATACTTGGACCTTTATTATTCTTGATATTCATAAATGACCTTCCTGATAAAATTGTTTCTGAGATAGGTATATTTGCTGATGACACCACTCTCTATAACAGGCACGAGGGGAAACCAAATGAACACATATCTAAGGAAATGGCAGAAACACTAGAGGATGACTTCCAATCTGTAGTGGAATGGAGGCAAAAATGGATGGCCACATTTAATGGTGCCAAGACTAAGCTTGTTTCCTTCAATAACTACAAGAAACCTTCTCTATCACCAATAGCAATGGCCAAGAACACATTACCCAAAAGTACTTCCTTTAAACTCCTCTGCCTAACGTTTACAGGGAACATGAACTGGAATAAATACATTGAGAGCATTGCCAAGGCTGCTGTGAAGAAGGTGGGCTCTCTCTACCGTGCTTTTCTATCACAGTAGAGAGAGCCCACCTTTTTCACTCTTATGCCTGAAAGTATCCTGTACCTCTATAAGGCCACCATTCGCTCATGTATGGAGTACTGTTATATTTGGGCCGGTGCATCTGCTACTTGTCTTTCACTCCTTGACAGGGTTCAAAAGAGAGTTGCCAACCTGATAGGTCCTGAACTGTCATCTAGGCTTCAGCCTCTGTCCCATCAACAAAATGTTGCATCCCTCTACTTATTCTACAAGTACTTTAATGGTGAATGCTCTGACGAACTACAAGCATTTGAACCCCCTCGACGTGAACACTCCCAACAAACCCGACAAGCAGCTAAATCCCACCCCTTCACTGTAAAGATCCCTAGGTGTAAGAAACACTTCCACTCCAACAGTTTCTTCCCCAGAACTGCTAGACTTTGGAACTCCCTTCAGGGATTCTGCTTTCCCAACTGTACTGACATGCAGAAGTCCAAATGCAATATGAACAGACATCTTGCTACTCATCTTCCTTCACAATATCCCTGCAACTTATGTCCCCGATAGTAGCCCCCTACTTCAAAGTGGCACTGTGCCTTGTTTGGGGTGAAAATTGAATTTAAAATAAAAAAATGTTTGTCAAAATCAAGAAAAGACAACTGTGAAATTTCAACTTTTGGTTTGTACGAACACTCAATTGACAAACTATATATCTTTTTTTAAGAAAAAAGATTTTCTCTTACATTTTATCTTTGAAGAATTTTCTTTCAGGTTAAGTTGGGGGGTTAGGGTTTAACATTTATCATCCAACTAAAGAGATGACCTTGTTGAGGAGGGCGGAACTGGTGATACTAGCTAGTATAAGTTACTCTCTTTCTTTCTACATTCGTTTTGCTGTCCCTGAAGTAAACATAAAGGCGCCACACTAAATGAAAATGATTTCCACTCATTTGAAACAATAGAGTTAGCGAGTCTGCGTGAAATGTCAAATGATAAAAAAATAAAACAAATAACTAAAATCACAAGACAACAAATAGAATCTGCAGAGCTCAAAAGAAGACAGAATACAGCTTGATACTACATACACGTCGATTCCCTTTTGGTAAAAGAAGGCAAAATGAATACTCAACTCCAACACAAATCTTGAACTCACTCTCTCACACACACACACACACACACACACACACACACACACACACTCAGATATTGGCAGAACAAAAGCAAACCAATACACAATACCAGTTTGAATTCCATACTAAACACCATTTTCGATTGTTAGAACAACCTGGTAATGAGGATAATTCATCCTACAAATAAAATCTGACCAAATATTCAAAACAACATGATATTTGAAGCCTCCCAACACAGCTATACACTGGCTCATATGAGTAATGGCCTCCACTTCTCCTAGTAATATTACATCAAGTAATAGCTCTTAGTTGAATACGCCACCAGACAAGATGAACTTTTTCTTTGAGCGGACAATTGGAAAGATGAACATTAGTCTTAATCAGCATTTGGGATGTGGATGCGAAGATTGAAAACTCGGATGCCTCTATGGATCTAATATAGAAAACAAATTATAGCCCCATAAAGGGTTCCCTTGATATGATTATTTTCTAAAGTAAAACGAAAACAAATAGGTATAATCGTCAATTGCTGTAAGTGAGGATTCATAGTTTCTTGTAAAAGAATAGTGTAATTTTTTTTTTGTTAAGTATGTTTTATATAAGCATCACAATTTCACTTCTTTCCCGAGAATAAAATCGATTTTCAAAGTCAAGTGCAACCCGTTTGCATGGTTTAGTTTAAGTCTGGACGCCAGGAATACTGAGTACTTGACTATCAATAAAAATAAGCAAAAGATCCTCCAGGTACATGTCAGGGATTTTTCAGAGTGAGTGCTTATTCTTCTTTCAATGAGATTATGCACAGGATAAGGTGTGTTTTTAAAAGGCCAGCTAGGAAAAGTGTACAAAAATGCCAACCACAGGTTAATGATTCCATTAGCCAATGACAGAGCTTCTCTCAAATAAAGGTTCGGCTGACTTTTACTTCCTCTTCTTTTGTTTTGTATAGGGGTGATTCACATTTTTGTAAATGTATCAAATTAAGGTTATCTATTATTTCGACACATTCACAAAAAAAGAAGAAAAAAAAAGAGTGAATCATCCCTATATAGAAGTACTCCTTTCTTAAAGAAAAAGTAAAACTTGGGAAGATGGATCCCCTAGAACTGCGCATAATTATACCTCAGTCTAACACTATTGAAGCCTGATAGTCGAGGACGTATTTTTGACTGGCACGAAGAACCCCAAATCTTCCATGGGCGAGTGGTTTTTGATATCTTGGTCCAATTATCCACAGCATTTCATGAGAGAATCCTAACTCAAATTAATCTTGCACGACTGAAATTCCATTCTACAAATGGAATTCTCTGTAATCCCAAAATCAGTGATTGACTCAAGTCGAAGATCTAGGAAAAGATGGTAAGAAAAAAAAAAAAAAGGTATGTGAACGAAAATGCGTTGCGTTCATGAGATCAGCTTCTCTCTATAAAAACGGCTTCAGAAATTTTTAAATACTTTTTATTTCTTTTATATTAAGCATATAAAAACACGTTTATATTCAATTAAAATGCTATACCCAAATTTCAAAGCAATCGGTAAAGTATTTTTAGTTTATCGGTTAGAAAGAAACGAACATACACACACACACACACACACACACACACATATATATATATATATACATACATGTACACACTTGGACAAATATTCAAAATAACATAATATTTAAAACCCATACATGATACTCTCAGCACAGCTATACACTGGCTCATACGAGGAATGATGCACTTTGTCGTAGTGATGTTACCTCAAGTAACAACACTGATACTCTACCAGACCCGATGAATTCTTGTCCTGGAATCCAGCAAAATTCAGAAGAGGCAACACTAAAGATAAACTACAATTAAATGGTCAATTGGAAAGAGGAAAGTTACAGCTTTATTAACTCCAATTTTTGAGTGGTAGAAGAAAATCTTGATTGAACACCTGGGTGTGTCTCATAGAATTCGAATGTTAGTTTCAGGAAGGGTCCCCTTGATTTCTGAGAACTTATTGAAGTAAAATGAAAACCTATTACTGACATATCAATATTCACACTAACAGACGACATGTTTCGAACAACTGCTATGAGAGCTTTATTGATAGTAACAAGTCAGAAATTTCCAAAAGACGAAAAAAATCTGTAAGTTGGTGGTATGTCATGGAGATTATATATATATATATATATATATATATTGCAATCTGAAAATAAATTTAAATATGTTAGGGAAAGAAGGTAAAGAAATATATATATATATTACTAGCAGTTCAGCCCGGCTTTGCTCAGGCCCTTTGTACTGTTCATAACTTGCCCTATGTGTGAATACCCTTTATGTAAAATTTAAAATGTTTAGACTAGAAATTGGCTGAGTAATTTGGTAGAGATCGCAGAGGTCAAATTTGTTTAAATTTTGACGCCAATTTTGACCCCTTAACATTTATTGTTTTGGTCTCAAATCAAATTGTTACTCTTGATAAAGCCCTGATTAAAACGTGGAGATGTATTCCTGAGTTTTAAGTTTTCCGTGTTTATCCCATTTCTAATATGTTCATCTTGTTTTTCACAATTTTATAACATTTCAGCATGGTCTTGCTACATTTCCAAAGATGCAACTGTCATCAATACAGAATCCAAGCCAGGAGCCACCCTACAACCTCGTTGGTTGGGCTTAGTCTGTGATAGGGACCAGATTTATAGAGGCAACCTGAGTGAGGAGTTGAGCAGCAAGATATTCGTTCACATTACATTTAAATTTCTGCATGTTAGCACGGTCAAGAAAATGGGAGGAATTTCAGTTAAGAAGTCCAAGGAAATAAACTATGAGAGTAGAAAATCTTCCATTGTTGTGGTTCGGAAGAAGAAAGTGTAGTATCTGTTCTCTCATGCTACACTTAGTCTATTCTGTGCTCGATCATTGAAGCAAAAATCCTTCTAGATTGAGGCAATTTTAACTTTTGTTCCAATTCATAGTGCCTCTTTTCGGGGAGCTGGATTTATCTTGGATTAAAAACCAACCTTGAGTTTAACTTTGCCCTTATGGGGAAGCAAGTAAATGGGATCTACAGACCTCTACAACAAATGGGGTGTGATTTGCTCCTAGTTGGGTGAGTTGGGTGTATTTACGTTGATGGGAGTAAAAATATGGCAAGTTCATCTTAGCACATTCTGTAGAAGTTTTTGTAAAATAAACAAAGGGATATAACTCTGCAGTGATGCGACAGGGACTAGAGATTGTCAGCTAGTATGGGAGTTATTGGATTAGAAATTGTATTTTGCACCCTGTCCAAAAAAAGCTTGTGGTTGGTTTAACAGTCCAAGATATAGTAACAATCTTCCATACATGGTCGAATGGTAGCTTTGTAGAGATATAGACTATCAAAAGGTGTGAGAAATTTTCACGCCTGGTAAATAATAAAAAAAAACATACCTTCTTCGCCGCATTCTTAGCAGCACCTTTAATGTTCTCACTTCACTTCATGTTGGATTCTCAAGAACAGTGTTATCAGCCATGACAGTTGGTAGTTGTGTTTTAGACAGTCATGTGGTAACGTTAAAATACACACAAGAAAAATGTCTCCACAAACGATGTAGTAGTTTTTTGTTTTTTTTTAATAAGACCAATTTATTTTTATTCTTTTATTTTTTTCAAATATTTATGCTCCCCTTTTTTTGTATCCTGATCATACATGATAAAAAAGGAGAGAAAAAAAAAAGTGCAAAGAAAAAATAAATAAATAAAAAGTTAATATTAATCAACATTGACTTTGGAGTCCTGAGATCATTGACTGTTCATGATTTGCAGAATTTTTTTTTTTTTGTGCCAATTATAATTACATGGTCAACACAAGAAAAAATTTATACACTTACAAAAAAAAAATCTAAATAAAATTAAAATATTGACTATCTATAAAAAAAAATGTTTAAATGCTATTATATTGCAACAGTTCCTTAAAAAATAAAATATTCATGAAAACATATATAGAATTTGGAACCAAAAAGATTAAGGAGGTCGATCTAAAATTCCATAAGAGTTCCAGAGTTTTAACATAGACACCTGAAGAATGTCAGAGATAACATTGGTCAAAACGTTGTGAAGAAACGTCTAAAAATAATAATAATAATAATAACTAGCAAGAACACCGGTCGTATCCCGGTCATAAAATATGCTTAAATATGATATTTTAATTTATCCAGATTTCGTATATATTATTATAGTCAATTTTTTTTTTATCAATTCTTATGTATTATAAAGTCGTGATTGCAAAAATAAAAAAAATATATCTATATAACTTCGGTGCATCAGCTTGAACGGAAACGAAAATTTGTGAAGGAATATATATGTATATATATAAAAACTTGAGTTCCTTCGGCTATAACCTAAACGAACACTTATGAAGAATTCTTGGTAAAATTATTTATCAAAAGGAATGGAAGTCCATAACAATTAAACCACAGTCATTCAGAAAAACAGATGTAAGCGTGACACACAAAATAATACACACGCTATCGTATTAATATATAAATAATAATAATCATAATAATAATAAATAAAATATGAGAATAGTAGTCCAAATAATTCAAATACAAATTATCAATCATCATCTGAAAACCTAAATATATCTTTAAAGGACAAAAAAGTGATATTGAAGCTCCTAGAAGCATTATTAGGAATTTAAAAACTCTGATTAAACAAAACTCTTCGTAGAACACGTTAAAGATGCAAAAATATTTTATTAAAAGAAGGAAGAAAAATCCAATCCAATTTCTTTCTTTCTTTAACTTGAAAAAAAAGAAATTGGATCATATTTTCCTTCTTTTAATAAAATATTTTTGCATTTTTAATGTGTTCTAAAAAGAGTTTTATGTGTTTATTTCAAGTTTTTTTCTTTTAATCTTTTAAGCATGTTAAATCATATTGAATAATTCTATAAATGCAACATTTTCTGAATGTTGATGCTATTATGTCTTGAGTGTGGAAAATTAAAAGGCAAGACAAAAACAACTCACCGTCCTCTTCTAAAGTGCAGTTGCGTGTACATATGTCCAACTAAAAGTCCCAAACTTCAAAACAAACACCCACAAAGTTGGTATATTATTGAGCAACGTTTTGGAAGAATACTATCTAAAATTTAGAAAAATATCTTCATTCTTTGCCCCTAAACTGGCGCACAATGCGTCAGTAAGAATCGGGTTTCTAGACATTTTATGTACTAACTAAAGGGAAGTAACTGATTTTTGATTAACGAGTTACTTCCCTTGTGCTGATAATTCATCAGGAAAGAAGAAAGAAGAACTGTCTGTGTGTATATCTGCATGTTCAGAGAGGAATGGGTTGGACGAAGGAGAAAGGGGAACAGAAATAGGAATTTTAATAGGAATATGTAACACTTTTGCCTCAACAGCAATGTGACGTGAAAAGCAACCTTTTCAGTAAATAACAAAACGCATACTCATGTCCTCTGTAGTTCAATAGATCAAGCAAGGTAAGTCTAGAAGGAATGGTGGAAAAAAAAAAAAAAAATGACCAACCACCAAAAAGATAGCGGGATCACGTACGTTCCTGATTTCCAAATCAATTCGTTAACTATACAAGGTGGTGAGAGAGCGGAATTCTTGAAAGATGCAGATAGTCTGAGAATTGTGAGGAATTCCATAGAAACCCAAGCTTCATTATTAATGAAAAATTAACGGTAAATAAACAGTTGTTGCGATAATGCAAAACGATTTCAAATGGATGTGCATCACTTTCACTCTAGCAATCACCATAATATCACATTTAGTCTATGGGCTACCCTAACTCAAAAATATCCAAGTGTTTGAATTTAATTTTGTTTATAAAAGATATATTTATGCATAAGTATTCACTTTCATTGGAACAGATACTACATTTTGTCGGACGTCTTGTCTTGTATCATTTATAGAGATCTTTTTTTTTTTTTTCCTAGATAAGGATTATTGTTATATTTCTTCATCGAAATAACAAATTCTGTGGTATTAAGCTAAAAAATAATTTTTTTTTTTTATTCAACTTCTCCAAAAAATGATAGGGGGGAGAGAGAGAGAGAGAGAGAGAGAGAGAGAGAGAGAGAGAGAGATGGTTTGGTTATTTAATGTTGAATCCAGTAAGTTTGAAAAAATTTGCTTAAAGTTCTGGATATCTTCACATATCGGTTCATGCTATTTGGTTTGGTTGATTTGTAAAGAAAAATGTTATTTTTGTCTTTGTAGAACATGATTGAGTTTTGCAAGGGGAAAGAAAAAAAAACAATAAGAGTAATGCTTGGTGCATTTTAGGTCAAAAGGTCAATATCTTCAGACAGCCTGATCTGGTAGCACAGAGAGAGAGAGAGAGAGAGAGAGAGA
This sequence comes from Euprymna scolopes, assembly GCF_053919585.1. Taxonomy (NCBI): domain Eukaryota; kingdom Metazoa; phylum Mollusca; class Cephalopoda; order Sepiida; family Sepiolidae; genus Euprymna; species Euprymna scolopes. The sequence goes on from NC_136500.1 coordinate 82,867,411, forward strand.
GAGAGAGAGAGAGAGAGAGAGAGAGTTTCACACACAGTTTTTGTATTCATGGATGTGACTATTAGATATTGTGTATCAAAATAGCTGTCAGTTAACAGCAACTGCCACACTCTAATACATGCCTTTTATGTTATGATTCTTTTCCTATTATACAATCACAATAAAATTCTATTCACACTACATGTACACTCATTCTCAATCCAATAAAGTTCATCATATATACAATATGATTCTCTGCGCCCGGGAAATGCCGATACGCTTTTTAATTATTGTACATAAACATGAAACCTATGCATTTTGATTAACCTGATTTTTTGTATTTGATTCTAAGTGGCTTAGAAAGATTTTAGAAATCAAATGTAGCGATCAAAGTATCAACCAACGTTTCCCGGGGGGCAGAGAATAATATTGCACGTATGATGAACTTATTGGGTTGAGGAAATTATGAAGATATGTATGTTTATAACAATTGATCCAAGAACTTTCATTCATTCTTTCAATGTAGCCATAACACTGAAGTCTCCTGTTCCACACATCTCCCTATACTGTCCTTTTCCTAAGATCCTAGAACTAAACACTGATAGTTACATCCGTGAGTGAGGTAGTGAAACCCTAGATCAATGAGCATGGAGTGTGAATAGAATTTTATTGGGACTGTACTAACCAACAGGTAATATCATCAACATTCTGCACACGATGTTTAGGCTGGCTTGGACTTACTCTAAGATTGAACTGCTAACCAAATGCTCCAATGGACCTCTGACGGAAAAAAGAAAGGGAAAACCAAAAAATGAACTGGAAGGTCGCTGGGAAAATGGTGGGATCCTTCTATCAATCCAGTAGACATCTCACTGCTGATGCAATTCTGTACCTATATAAGAGCCAGGTACGTCCAAGGATGGAGTATTGTTGCCACATCTGGGCAGGAGCTGCTAGAAAAACCTTATCCTGCCTTGACAGAGTTCAAAATAGACTTCGTAGCTTCATAGGGGATGTCCTTTTCTTTTCCCTGCAACCTCTTTCTCACAGAAGAGACGTTGCAAGCCTGTCTCTGCTTTATCGTTATTTTCATGGCAAGTGCTCGTCTGAGCTCCAATCTATGGTTCCCCCCCTCGCTAAACTTTTACAAGAAACACTTATCTAGCTGAAAACACTATCAATAATTTCCCCCACTCTTTATCAGTGCTTAAACCTAAATGTAGATTCTATGAACAAAGCTTTTTTTCTTAGAACTGTACATCTGTGGAACTCTCTTTCATTTGCCTGCTTTCCCACTGACTATAATATGGCCGTCTTCAAGTCCAACATAAACAAATTCTTGATGAGCCGTTCCCCTTAAGTAATCCAATTTACCAAATTTCCACTACTAACAATTACTACGTCACTGTCCCATTGACCATTGTACACTTATTAACCCTTACCCTCGAGTGGCCTCTAGACATTGATAAGTGATAACTCCTATGTACAAAAAAAAAGTAGCAACAAGAAGAAACTGGAGGGACACTGTGGATCTGGTTTCAGATCGAAAACAATGGTTTGACTGCTTTCATGTGCAGCAGGAGTTTCCAAGTCTAAGATTTTTGTATTACTTTTATTAAACTTTTTTGGTCAATGTGTTTTTGGGATTCATTGAAAAAAGAACAAAAGAAGGTTTTGTTTTAAGGAGTTCTAATTTTAAAACAAATAGGTTTTTGTTTTTTTACAATATGACATCATCTAAGTATGAATTAATGTTTCGTTTTTTTGTAGATTGAAATATTCATCGTTAAATGAAAGATTTGTTTTCTACAATCAAAAAATTCTTTTTGTTTACATAAACAGATTATTACTAAAGAAAACAAATAAAGAAGAAAAAGAAAAGAAAATAACCAATCAAAAGGCAGAATTTACGTTTACTCTCCTTTCATTGGTTAAAAAAAGAAAGATATTTTTACTCCAAAAGAAAGACAAGTTGGCATAATATACTAATCTATAAAAAAAACAAAAAAAAAAACAGTAGATGTATGTGTATTTATTATTGTCATCTTAGTTGTTATTTTCTCAGCGTTACTGCTGCTGTAATCTTCGACCATCTTCAGATGCATCGTTTCAAACTCGGGGATCGTTATGTGTAACCTGAGAACTGTTAAGAGTTAACTTAAAAATAATACAGGTATTTCCTTTGGATCGAAGAAAGTATATTATCACCCTTAGAATAAAAAGAAGATCCATCATGACAGTTTTTGGGAGGTAAACAAAATGTCTCGTATCACAAAAGTTAATCATCACCTATTTAGTGCCTTCTACTTTACCATTTTGCTCTGTAAGTTGTTGAACTATTGAAGATTGCGGTTTATTATCTGCTCATTTTTTTAGTTAGTATTAAACCGATAATGTGTATCATTAGACGTAACATATAAACAAGTGCTGCATAGGTTATGAACAATGCTTGGAAAATATCGAATGTATTTCATACACACAATTACCAGATGTAAATCGAATTGCTTAGCAACGCCATCGACTCTACATTCCGATCAAAGAATTAAGATTATGAAACAATGAGAGAATATATTTTAACTGGATTTAAATTTGAAATCGAATGTAAAAATAAATGAACAGTTAAATTCTAATCAAGAAATGTGAATAGACATAAACAAAGTCAATCAGTCAAACAGAGCGAGAGAAAAAGCCAGCAGTGATACTTCTATTGTCACTGCACCGACCAACCTACATACCGACCAAAAACTCTATCAAACTATCACTGTAATGTTAATAAAACTTGATATTGATTTAACAAGTTGTTTGATTGCAAAAACCACAGTTATCAGCGTCTATATACAATTGGCCTGCCAATTACATGGCAAAATAATAAGTCTCAAATTAATTGCTTAAATTTACATTCTTGGCTCATTCTTCATAATTAAGCAGTGCCCAATCCTGATCATTACCAATCAGAATCCTTAATTTTATTACCCCTTTACTACATATTCATTTCTTTTAACTCCCTTTGATTTGGGCATTATTCACTTCTAAGTGGGTCAAAGAACAAAAAAAAAGATTATATATATATAAAAGATAAAAATTGTGTGTTTGTTCATTCTTCATTCAATGGAGATCTATAAATCATACTCATATATTATGCAAATCTCACCTGTCTGTCTAAATGCATGTATGTATGTCATCCTAAACTTTCGACAGAGGCAATGGACTTTCACAAGATCGGTATAGTTTTGAAGCTCGACCCTTCAGATGACAAATATTGAAAAATTAGCTAAAAACATTAATTCCTTCACCCTCAACTGGGTACTTTTCTACAAGGAGGGGGTCGCTTTTTTCACCAATATTTTCGAAAGTCATCACCTCTTTTCGATTGACTAGCCTTAATTTAAACTTTCGCCACTTCCAGTTTGGCAATGGACGCAACGGCAAAGATGTTACGATTTTTTTTTTTTCCAAGTTCTTTTCCTCCTTCGCGGTATGGGTTCAAGTCTACCATTTTTTCTTGTTTAACACACACCTCCAAACACCCGGGCAATGCCGGGCATCCAGGCTAGTCTACTATAAATATAAAACCCGATGGATGTGCGTTATATATTGGGACCCTATGCTGGTAAGTACAGATTATGCTAACTGGTGTGGATCTTGGCAAGGGTTGCTGGAGAGCCTGGTGACGGGTAAGGATAACTACCTGCGGCTGGGATGATTGAGGTGAAGGATCAAGGGCTACCTCCTAGATAGAACACGCTGGGAGTGCAAATGTTGGATGATATTACATATAAATTAAATCACATGTTTGGGCATTGAACAGAGTTTTTAGTCAGAGTTGGTAAAACGGACAGAAAAGACATGTCTGACAGTGTAGAAATCTAAGAGAATATTGTCTTGAAACTGTCCACGCATTGACCATTTTAAGAAAGTTAGAAAAAAAAAAGTAATTAGAATTAGATTAGTCTCTCTGCCTGTAAATAACATTTCTCTAAATAAAACCTTTGCAAGCGAACATATCCCCATAGTGTTTCCATGCATGCGTAAATTCGTCTCTAGTTAAACAGATCATGACTACAAGAGGATCACACGAAAAGGTGATGATAAAAAGAATGAATGACCAGCAATGGCGAACATGTCTAAGGGATCTTTATTGCTTGATGTTTCTTGATCGCTCGCTTGCTTGCTTGCAAATGTGAACAAGTGCAGGTTTATTGGGAACGACACATGCAAATGGTTCATTTAATCTTTCTGTGTATAGATATGTATATGTTTCCTATAAAAGAAAGGTTTAAAAAAAAAAATTCATAAAATTTAAAAGTGTACTTTCATAAAAAAATTTACCAGGGACGACAATGGAAGTGTTCGATATATGTGATGCCGAAGTTTATGCTTTTGTCTTATATCTTTAATGTAAACATTACATTTAATAAAAAAAATTCTGAAACTATTTCTGTTTTCAGATTGAAATAGCTACTAAAGAATGTGTAAAAAAAAAAAAAAAAAATTATTACAAAAATATATTGTTTCCTTTTCATTGTGTATCAGCATATTATGGCAATTTAAAAACGGTCTACAACAATTTTTTTTTTTTTTTTTTTTTACAATTATGTAAGTAATAGTTTTGAAAGCTGTTAATTTTTAATTTTGTTTCTTGTGCTTTTTAAGTGCAGTAACATAACTTTATTCTTAATCATGGGTTCGTCAGATTCTAATTTTCATATAGAAAAACGTATGAAATCAGAAAAATATTAAAAATAATAATAATAATTTATTTATATATATATATATATATATATATATATATATATATATATATATATATATATATATAAACCTCGATTCATGAATGCCTTAAAACTGGAACAATTTGGATTTCAAACAAAAAATTCAAGCTGAAAATACCTTGGTTTTCTAACAAAATTTTGATTCTTGAACTACACTAATGGCAACCAAAGCATACCACGTGATTAAACATTAACACTTCTGTGCAGAGTTGCCATACCTGGGTCTTAAATCCAGATTTGTGTTTTTTTTAATCAATCTGTTTTTTTTTCTTAGGAACTATATTTTTAAATACTTGCTAAAATTAAAAAAAAATGATCTATAATATAAATATCACGCCTGTTTAAATGTATGTATGTATGTATGTATATATGTCTGTCTAAAACTTTCAGAGGCGACAGATTTTCACGAGATTGGTATAGTTTTGAAGCTTGACCCTTCAGATGACAAATATTGAAAAATTGGCCAAAAACATTAATTCCTTCCCCCTCAACTGGGTAGTTTTCTACAGGGAGGGTCGGTTTTTTCGCTGACATATTTTGCAAGTCATTCAAAGCTCTGTGTAAATGGCGTCACATAAAAGGTGTTATTTCGACCGCCACTGACGTCACAACCATGGTAGGCTCATTGATAAGAGCATTTTTTTTTTTTTTTCACCTCTTTTTTTCTCTGGCGCATTCCGTGTTTGAGCCTGCTTACTACTCCTATTTCTTTTTTTTTTTTTTGCACTCGCAATTTTCCTTCTTTTTTTTTTTTTTTTTGCGCAATCAATACCCTTACACACACCTCCATTTTCTTTTCTGCCTTCGTGTCACAGGTTTGAGCCTGCCTGCCTACTATCAATTTTTGTTTTTTTTTGTTTTTATGCTCAACACACATCTCCAAACACCCAAGCAACACTGGGCACCCACGCTAGTAATATATAATAATAAAAATATACCCCCCCCTCAAATAGTTGTAATTCAATAAAAAATTCAGAGAATGTAGATTTTTGTTTTAGAAAATAAGGTTTTGTATTATGTATTATAGTTAGAAGAAATTATGCTTGAAAACCAGGGTTCCACTACATTGTGTGTGTGTGTGTATATATATATTTCTATTTATTTATTTCTCTTTGTCTGTCCATTCCACTTTTTCTTTGAAACTACTGAATGATCTAGCTGAAATTTTGTATGGACCTTTGTTATGATGAGGTGCAGCAAACTAAATATTATGGTATCCTTTAATGCACAGTAAGGGATTAATAAGGAATAATATTTAAATGCAAAAATGAACACAAATTTAATCCTATTCAACCATCAATTTAGCATAAAGCACTTATTTTAAGTCAACAATAGTAATATTTCAAACGGTCTTTCAGTTCTTTATCAAGAAATGTATTTTTTGATAAAGGTTGGATGAATATGCAGCCCCTATGAAAAAACAATATTTTTAACTTTTGTAAAACTATCATTCTTTGTTTTAACAGAAAAGTTGGTCCGCATGATAATGTTCTCCCATATGGCAAAGAGATGTTTTTTATAGTATAATATCAACGCATGCATATCCAACTTATTGTATTTACCATTAATCATAAATAATTCCATTGGCAAACTTATTTTGAAACAAAATCCTTCTTCGTCTGTGAACAAGTATAGATTTTAAAAACACCTACATCACAGTTTACACTGGATTTGTTAGGGTTAGTTTTAAAATCCATTTTATTTCTTCTTGTTCATGTGAGCATGTATGTATGTATGTGTGTGAGAGAAAGAAGACAAAAGGAAAAACAAATTAAACTCAGGAATAAATCATTAAAAACGAGAGCTTTACCAGTTTTATTCAGATAAACAGAATGTCTTTAGAAAAAAATGAAAAGTTTAAATTTGTGGAAAAAACATTGTGATTAAAAAATCTTACACACTTACCTAAAACAGTCCATTGTGTCTTCATTTTTCTTATATTTTGTCATTATTTCAATGAATTTAAAATCTTCATCTTTTTCTAAAGACGTTCATTGATCCGGACGAAACGGGTAAATCTCGTTTTGTTTGATGATTTATTCTTGCATTCGATTTGTTTTTCCTTTTGTCTATTTTCACACATCCTGTCCCCACAGCATTCCTTTTAAGATTTTATTATATATATATATATATATATATATATATATATATATATATACACAGAATTTTTTTTTAAAGACATATTTTGCTACATATTACAGATGACTTGTGTCTGTATATTTTCTCCTTGATCTTTTCTAGATGCTTGATTAATTTTCAAGTTTGAACTGGCAGATGGATTTACCCAATATATCAAAGAATAAAAAATACCAATAAACATAAGTTTGTTTTTTTAACTTGTAAAATGTATTTTGAAAAATGGTTGTGTAATAAGTATCTATATTTAAATGAGACCATGATTTTAGAAACCATCCTATATATATATATATATATATATATGGGAAAAATATGCTTATTCAATTATATCTCACCCTTTATTCATATCACTCCTTTAATATATGAAGCTCGATGTAACTACAGAGCATATGCAAATAAATGACAACTGAACATTTTAACATGCTGAAAGAAATAAATGGTAAGATAGACAACATCTTGGAATTTGGAATAAAGTCGTTTTGTCATTTATATATATATGCATGTGTGTGCATGCATGCGGGTAAAGTTTGTGGGAGAGAACTCCAGCAAAGAATTCAATTATAAAGAAAATCAATTTAAGAATGTAATATATATGTGTTATAGAGGATCAGAAAAACAGTGGTACCACTGGTTTCAAATATAACACAAAGGGGACCGGTCTCTGATTGTCCACACTAGACTCTCTTTAACCTCTGTTTATATCTGGCTCCAGATATAAACAGAGACTGAAGAGAGTTCAACATAGAAGACCAGAGACTGGTCTCCATTGTGTTGGATTTGGTACCAATGTTTTTCTCGAACACACACATATTTAATTGTGTGTGTGTGTGTGCATGTGTGTGTGTGTGTAACCACACACACATGCACACACACACAACAGTGTTTTTCTTTTAACATATCTATCCATATAACGTTAAGTCTGTGTATACATTTATATATTTGTATGTACGTAGTTCACTCGTAAACTAATAAATCTATTATGATTTTAGAACACAGGTGGTAGGCATAAAGGGTTGTAAGGTTGATTATATTTAGTTTTATGCAAAGAAGGTAAAGAATTGGAATAAGGATTCTAGATATAAGATTAAGGAGCATTATACCTTGATTTTAATCTTCATAAGAGGACATTACCAGTGGTGTAAAACCGTTTTGCTTGAAGAATTACTATCATCCGCCATCCTGGGGCAAGTATTCTTCCATTTTTTTTTTTTTTTCATAAGGATTAAAAAAAAAAAAATTAGTGTTGCTTAACATCTGATTGTTTTTACTGAGGAACTGTTTGTGTCATTTCTCGTTGCTGTTGCGATTTATTTTTCAAGTACCTTTCGGACGATATTTCATTCAGCTTACCACAGAGAGCACATTGGCTGAAAAGTCACTGGAAAAATAAACTGCAACAGTTTAAAAAAAAAAAAACAAAAAAAAAACATTGCAAATTATTTCAAAATTGTTGAATTTGGATTATTTTTGGTGAATAAGAAAAATTAAGAATTCTAGGAGTTACAAAAGCCATTTTTAATAGTCTTTAATTTTTCTTCAGTTTTTTTAAAAGAAAAAATCCACAAGACACAAAATCCGTTTCATCTACGAGCATGATAACAGAAAGCACATACACAACCAAGAAATGAAATAGTTTCGGCATCGGTGTAAAACAGTGGATGTTAACGTCGAGGGGGGAAGGGGGTACATAGCATCGTACCACAACTTATCTCACATTTTTGTTAGCAGGAGACGAGAAAAAAAAAAAAAGCTTCATTTAACTTTTCTATGCTTCTGTGAGGCATTTTCAGTTATTCCACTTTTCTTTTTTATTTATGTAATCAACCATGTCTAAATTTTGTTTCTTTTTTTTTTTTAATAAAACCTATTTAAAATAAAATTTTATCATGAAAACGAAAAAAAAAAAAAAAAAAAGAAGCAAAAGACAGTAACTAACCTATTTTTTGTTTGTTTGTTTATCTCCATCCAAGAAAGCTTTCGATAAGCATTCTTATTTGTTTTTCTCCAAGACTAAGGATTTGATAATTTTAGTTTTCTTTGGGAAAAAAAAAAAAAAAAAAAAAAATTGCTTTTTGAGTTGAAAAAAATTTTTTAAAAGGGAGACAAGTCGTTGCTGCAGTCAAGATTTCATCTTTTACATCATTTGGCAGCAACAAATGGAATTTTTAAAAATTAGATATTTTCCTAAAAACGATTACGGCCTTAGCAAATCCCCACCATTTTTAAATATTGATTTAACGTTTATGACAATGTGAATCAATTGCATGTACAAGTATACGTAGGTGTCCCTATGAAAATTTATTTATGAAAATAAGATGTTTATAGTTACAGATAGCTCAAATAACCTATAATTTTTCTCTAATTTCCGTTCAACACTGGCTTAATAATATCAAATTAACAGTGACGATAGGATTATAGACATAGAATATAAAATAGATTTAAATAAGTGACTTCTAAGACAGACGTCAGTTATATTGAAGTGATTAATTCCTAAAATGGCTGCCAAATTTTATACTAGCTTTGATTGATTTTCCAAGCGATGACTGGACACATTAATCTACTGCATAAATTTATTGACTCATGTTTGTGAAGTTTTTTGCTTATTTATATTTTGCAAATATTAGTTTGTGTTTCTAATTTTTACAGCTAATGTGTTTGATTTTTTATAAATTTCTTTTCTTTCTTTTTTTTTCATTTTTATTTTGCAAATATTCAATTAACAAATAATAAATTCAACCCAAAACATTTTTTTTTTTACATAAAAATGTTGCCACCGTCAAGTGTTAGGGTTAAAGGAGGGTATGTTTTTAATATTTCTGAAAAAAAAAAAAATAAATAAATAAATAAAGATAAATAAATCAATCAAAAATAAAAAAAAAAATCAGACAAGAAACTAATACAGAGGATTAATTTGCCTCTTGGAAAATCATACAAAACTAGTCAATAAAATTTGTCAACCATTTTTAAAGTTAATCGCTTAAATATGATGCAGACCTCTGTATGTGTTAGGGGAAAGAAAAAAAAAAAAAAACTGAGTACCAAGAAGAAGCCAGCAGAAGAATGAATGGAGAGAAAAACAGTGTGAAAAGGAACAAGTGAAAAAGACTAGGATATTGAGTGTACATATGTATATATCATAGTCACTGTCGGTTCAGTAATATTAGACAGGGATTGTGTAAAGGAGAGCTGGATAACTATACAAAATTATAGCTTATGAAAGCCTTCCATAATTAAAAGAACCGATTTTAATAAATAAATACTCATAGGGATCCATGTATGTACGCATGTGTGTGCATATCTGTTAAATTGGCGGCGCTGTGTCAGTTCAGACCAGCTCATGTGGTCAAATATTTGAGCAGAGGTTACCAGTTAAAATTTTCAGATGCTGCCCAAAGTGTCCAAACTGCAGGTCAGTTTAAGCCTCGTTGTCGGATGATTGTGTGAATTTGCAATGAATGAGTTTTGGCCCTTAAAAATTTGGCCAGTACATATTTCAGATGTCCACACCACGGGTCAGCGAAGACTCTAGACAAACATTATATTCGTTTAGAGTGTCCAAGATATGCACTAGAAAACTCATAGCACGTTCATCGCGAAGGAAAGAGTTCTCTTCATACATTTGTCGGGTGACCGAAGTGTTGGCCATTAGGGGTAACCACTGTTGTAACAATCGATCCCTGAAAAAGAAAAAGAAACCAAATAAATATAAAGGAACAAAACAAAAAGAAAAAGAATGGTAAATAATTCAAAATTATTTATAAACAGAGTCCTTCAAACTAGTCAGTAAGTTAGAAATGATCCACTTTATCATGGCTGCTGTATTTGAAATCGGAAAGCATTTCCCTTCAATTCCTAATCATATTTTAGGTTAGATTTTTTTTTTTTTCCAAATTTTTTTCAGCAATTTTTAAAAATTATTAATAAATAATAAAATAAAACTTTATAATTGAAAATTTAGAATTATTTTTAATTTTGAAAATATGTTTTTAACAAATAATAAAATCAAACTGGTTCTTATCCAAAATTCCCTCCATATTAAAAAACAAAGTTTAAAAAAAACAAAAATATCATATTCCAAAAATCTTGTAAATTGATCTTGTCTCCCATTTTGAAAATAATAAAAAAGAAACAAAAACAAAAATAGATAACTCAATAATTTAAACTTTCAGAATTGATGTTGTAATGCCTACAAATTCCCATTAATCACTTAAAAATGATTTTCTTTAAAAAGTAAAACTACTTGATCAACTGATCAACTTGAACAATGTGAGTTTAGGAATATGACATTCTTGTTTTGGCATGAGTACGTACATCATACAGATAGTTCTTTATTTTTGTTTTTTAATATGGAGAGAATTTTTTTTATAATTTTAATGTTTTTTTTTATTTGGAAAATATTTTTTAATTAAATATGATTATATGACAATGTAACAAACAATTATTAACAAATAATAACTTCAAGCTATTTTTATAAATGATAAAATTATTATTTTGCCCAAAGTAATTGTAGATTTTATTGGGGAGGGGGGATGATAAACAACATGATACAATTTCTGATTTCAGATACACGATGACATGGATACTTTGTATTGTATAAATTAGTTTTCTCTTAGTGATGTTTTTTTGCCACAATGTCTCGATGCAATTTTTGTTTTATATGCATTCAATCATCTTGATAATAGTTTCATGCTTGAAATTGGAATATTATTTTATAGGTCTTCATATTTTTATTAGCGGCATTATTTATGAAATATAAATATAGCAGGCAAAATGGGCACACGTGTTTGTGTATGTTCACAAAAGTTTTTTTGGGTGGTGGTTCTAGCGTTGGTTAGATTCCGGGAGAAGTTTTCTTATACTTTGTAGATTGTAATATCTCAGATTCGCAAACGGACATGATTTCTTTCATATTTTTTGATTGAGTTTTAAGAAAAATTCTCACCGTCCCGGTCTCTTGGCTGTTTATTTATACGAAAAAGACAAACAAAGTGAAACTATTCAAACGCAAACGCCTGGCCTTCCAGCCGGGTATTATCTGTTCTGTAATTCGTCCTTGGTCAATGTAGGGGAAACTCTTCATGCTGAGACAATTACTATTTATTTAGATACTGCCAGAGTTCCCCCTTTTTTGGGGGAGCTGCTTTTACCCCACATTAAAAATAACCTTTTTCGGAGGTTTAAAAGCAACGTGATATCTGCAAGTCATATTTTTGATTGACTATGTTTAATTTGAACGCTTTACACTTTCGGTCACGTCATGGTGTAGCGGTAAGATGCCAGGTTTTCTTTCACTTTCTTTTCTGCCTTCGTGTCACAGGTTCGAGCCTGCCTGCCTACTACCACTTTTTTTTTCTTAAAACCTACAAACACCCGAACAACGCCGGGCACCCAGGCTAGTATAAATATAACAGGCAAAAGTTATAGAGTTGACTTAGAATTAGTGCTTTATGCCAAACTTTTAGAGTAAATTTAGTATTTTGGTGTTAATCCCTAACTGTGCATCACAACAGATACCATAATTCTCAGTTTGCTGTACGTTATCATAAAGGTCAATACAGAATTTCAGCCAGATTGGCGTAATAGTTTCCAAGAAAACTTAAGAGAAATATACAGATTGCCATTAATGTATAATCATAGACATGCTTTATAAAAATCTTAAATAAGTCAGTATTTTTTTATATTTCAGACAAAAAATTGAAATCTTTGTTCTTTTTTTTTTTTAGTATTTTTAACACAAATTTATTTCCAATAACATGTCAAATCATGTTTTTTTTAAAAAAAAAATCTTTGTTTAATTTTTATTAACAAAGATTAAAAACTGTAATTATTCAAATAAATTTGTATATACAGGGTGAAACGATAAATTTGTCGCCCTAAAGAAAACAACACTACAGCTTTATTTTAAAAATTTTATTGAAAAAAATCAATTCCGTTAACTAGATTATGTAGTAGAGCCTCAATCACCGCCTTGATATGGGGCCGGAACTGGGAGTATGCCTTTTCCACAAGCACCGGTGAGAGCTTGGCAAAATAGCAGCTATCAGGCTGGCTTTGGTGTTGTAGGATGTCATGTTGGTAATGTTCTGGCCATATGACCAAACAAAGTAGTCCAGTGGGGGGGGGCAGTCAGAGAAAGGTACAAAACTGTAGCACTGCTGAAACTTGTGGGTCGGCGCCGAATCCTGCTGCTACACCCAGGGTCAGCCAGCGGCCACCTGATTGTACCAGGGGATCACCACACTCTTCAGCACATTCAGGTACACTTTGGTGTTGATTTTCAAGTCGACTTCAAAGATGTGAGATGGCATGATGAAATCACATCAAAGACCATAACCGTGAGTTGTCACGCAGATGGTGGTAATCAGGCTGGCTTTGGTGTTGTGAGAGGTCATGTTGGTGATGTTCTCAACATGACCAAATGAAGTAGTCCAGCAGGTTCAGATCGAGGAAAGGAGGGGTTGTGAGAGAAGAGTACAAAGTCGTAGCATTCTTTCTGAAACCAAGCTTGGGTCGGTCTCTTTGGACTTGTGGGCCAATGACAAGTCTTGCTGATACACCCAGGGTTTGCCAGCAGCCACCGGATTGCACCAGGGAATCACCACACTCTTCAGCACATTCAGGTACACTTTGGTGTTGACTTTCAAACGGACTTCAAAGATTGGCGGTGATATGATGTGGCCCTCACTTGAAATCACATCAAAGACTATAACCCTGACTGGAAACTTCATTGAGTTGTGCCCTCAAGTGTTGAACCATGCGGATATGCATTTTGAAGCTGCTGGCAATGGTCCTGTTGTCATAACTTAGATTGGTTTTCATCAAATGAAAATGGAATCGTGTTATCTTTTCTATGGCGACAATTTTATCATTCCATCCTGAAAAATTAAATCAAATGGATTATTTGGATTAATGTTTTTATCTTGGATGTTATTCTCATAATGGTCTGGCGATGTAACCTCTGATTTTCTTCATGGTACAATGGATAAAAGTGCTAAGTAATAACAATTCTAAATTACAGTGTTCTGGAGGTTGAAAGTTCAATACATGTTGGGTTATCAGTCTGACCTGGGGTCTAAGGTTAAAACCGTGTGGTCAGCAGACTAGTTATGTATAACCAAACTGATACAACAACTGCTTGCAAGTTAATATAAAAAATGTAATTATATATACATTTATGTTATCCATATAGGGTATAGGGGGCTCTGGAAGAGGCAGCACTTTTATAGCTTGGCTGCTGCACACTCCAGAGTGGACATATGTCACTGGTCCCCAACCATCTCCTAATCTCTTACATATGGCTCCACATTGCCATACCCCGGTGCTTAGATGTAGTTCATCAATTCCAATATCTCAGCTCTAAAGTGAATGTTTACATGGCCTGTCATCAGCACCCTTCTGTATGCAGCATGGACAACCTACAGCCACTAAGAACGAAAACTGAACACGTTTCACATGCATAGTCTGTGGATAATTCTTGGAAAGACAAAGTTACAAACAATGCTGTGTCCACAAGGACTCGTATCTCCTCTATGTTCACTCTCCTTCGTCAAAGATGCCTTTACTGATTAGGCCATGTACACTGCATGGACAATGGGAGAATCCCAAAAGACATTCTCTAAGGTGAACTCACCACTGGCAAAAAGGAAATGGGTTGTCCTTACCGCTGCTATGTTGATGTGTGTAAAGGCAGCATGAAAGTACGTGATATTGACTCTACCAGCTGGGAGCCCAAAGCTAACGTCCGCAACATCTGAAGACAAACAGTAGCCAAAGGCCTGATCACTAGCGAAAACTCCATTGCAGAACAGGCAGAGACTAAAAGACTATTCAGGAAGGCCAATCAACAAAATTCAACTGACCACCAACATGACTCACCAACTTTCACCTGCAATGTCTGCAACTGCCAAGTAGATTGAAGATAGGCTTGTTCAGCCGCCTCTATAGGTGCAAACCCCATAGTCCGATGGATGCAACAACATACAGTACTGTTTCACTGTATCACAGCTCATCAGTGCGGCTAAACTAGCCCATCTCTCGCCAGGGATTGAACCTACAAGCACCTTGTTGATAGTTGGCAATTCTAACCTTTGGCCTATGGAATAAGTGCCAGAAAATGACCTCATCAAATGCCCATTTAAATAGACCCTCGTCCACCGCTTTTACAGTGCTCGATCTGCTTGTTTATTTACAAACAAACAGAGGGCTTTGCATATATATATATATATATATATATATATATATATATATATATTATAGTGATGGGACAATTGCAATATTTTTCCAGATTCCATCCTAAAATACTGATTTCAATTCTTTTTATATCTCTAAATATTTGGCTATAGAGTAGTTGTTGTTGGTTTTAAATTTCAGATTATCTTGAAAAAACATTTAATATGTGTATATACTTTTGCAAATGTAAAAACACACTTGTGAGGGTGATCTATAAATTTTAGCTTTACTAGTAGTTTAAAATCAATGTTTATCAGTTTATTATTAGTACTGTTAATTAAATTTTTGTTTTTGTTTTAAACAAATAAAAAAATTGTTTTGGACATTGGAAAATAGGCACAGTTTTTTCTGATTCCAATTCTGATACCCAAAAGATTCTGATTTTTCAGATTCCCGATTCTGATTAACTGTTCCAGCACTAATATATATTTATATATATATATATATATATATATATATATATATATATATATATATATATAACCATTTTTATTCCAAGAAATGCATG
This sequence comes from Euprymna scolopes, assembly GCF_053919585.1. Taxonomy (NCBI): domain Eukaryota; kingdom Metazoa; phylum Mollusca; class Cephalopoda; order Sepiida; family Sepiolidae; genus Euprymna; species Euprymna scolopes. The sequence goes on from NC_136500.1 coordinate 82,883,035, forward strand.
GGTTGTTTGTAGAATGTGTCTGATGATTTAAAACCTAAAACCTGCAGTGAAAGCAGTTTATTACAGATAACCAACATCTAAGCTTCTACATTTACGATTACATAAAAGTTGAATGTCATACGTTTTTTTACCAAAATTTTCCTTTAAAATTAATTGCCACACATTTTTATTTTACCAAAATTTTCATTAAAAATAAGTGTCATACATTTTTATTTTTACCAAAATTTTCATTAAAAATAATTGCAGAACATGACGCACCTGATTCCAACACAAATGAATATCTGGAAGCGGCCATCTTTGCCAATTGTTTCTGAGGTTGCATTGTTTATCTGATTCATTCTTTTACTGAATAACCAATAACCAGCTCGCACTTGGTCAGTTGAGGCGCTTGCTGGCAGGCTATCTGGACATTCAAGAAACGTTTCAAAGGTACTTTTCACTCTCTCTGAAAAAAGTAACAATATATATATATTTTATATGTAGCTATTAAATTTCCCAAAAAATAAGAAACAAAAGAAAAAAAAAAAGAAAAACAAGGATGTAGTACTGAACACTATTTTTAGCCATCCACTTGTGTTTAATAAGATGTAATAAGCCTGGTAATTTTACAGAGCTGAGAAATAAAGATATATAAAACAAAAAACTTTTACCAAATGCATTAAAACTCAATCATGTTCTGCAAAATCAGAATCAATTTTCCTCTTGAAACAACCAAACCAAATATTTATTTTTTCATGTGTTGTTATCCTAAGGTAAAAATTATATATATATATATATATATATATATATATATATATATATATAGTTTCTTATATTTAAATTTAATTCAGAAAAATATAATTTTTCAAAACAAAAAACACAATATTCCAATCCATATTCCTTAATCCATGGATTTTTGATGTAGGCTCATTTCCTCAGAGGAAAGTCATTAGCAAAATATTAATCCATGGATTAAGGAAATTAATTTGCTCTATCTAGTATATTGAGCAATTTTATTTGGCTGGGATTATCTTCCAAAATATTACCTCCCAAAAATATTTTGTAAGACTTGATACCACAAGATTCATTATCGCATTATTCTGATATATGAGTCTCTTGACAAGATGTCACTAGTTTAGTATAATATAAAAAATATGTTTGGCAATACTGTGAAAATCATGAGCGGACTAAAACTTCATCTATAAGCTCGTCAAGATACAATCATCCAACAACTTTATGTTTATAACATGAAAACCCTTATTGACTTTACATGTTCTACTTGTAATCTAATGTCCAAATTCCTAATGAACCGCCCCCTTAAGTAAACACTTCATCAAATCTCCACACCAACGTAATGTACTTGCAATAACCCTTATCCCTGAGTGGCTTCCGGGCCTTGATAAGTGGTGATCACTGTGTAAAAAAAAAAAAAATAATCCTGGCTTCAAATTCATCTATGTAATCATGCGACATAAACATAAGATTAGATTTAGTTGTTGCTGCTTTTGTGTTGTATGCCACGTCAACTATTGTTGGATCATTTTATGTTAAAATAGTACGTTTTTGTATATGATTGATTTGCAGAAATGAAATAAAAATTTCATATAAAAATGGAAAATTAGTTTAACTATAGGCATTTGTGCATTTTAGATTTGATAGGCTATTCTTTTCGTTTTTGAAGAATTCTAGGGGGAGATAATTCAAGAAGTATAAAACTTTTAATGGTTATTTTGATTCATGATGAAAATTTAATTTATTAAAATTTCGTTTACTTTAAGTCATTTTCATTTCATGATTGCTTTCATTCATTTCAGAATTTTCTTCTCTTAGAGAGACTATTAAATTTTCGGGTACTCCCACATTATACAAGCGATAATATTGAATTTCAAATAAAACAAACGATACATATGTAATTGCCATGTCGCAAATAGTAACACATCTAAAAATTACAGAAAACGATAAGGTAGAAAAATAATTATTAATGTAAAACTGTTTTCGATAAAATTTATATCGGGAATAGATTTTGTCTGACAGAACTTGATTATCTCCCTTGTCAACATCTCTTTTTTTTAGTAAGTGAAATATAGCAATTTCGCTTCTTTTCACAATTTTCTTTTTTCATTAATTAGAGATAAAATTCTGAAATGAATGAAGTGGTTATTATATGAAATTCTATGGTGCTTTCAACATCAACCTGCACAATTTACTGTTAGTAATAAAAATATTCCTTTTAAAAGAAATGTCCTTCAGAGTCAATGCTATTAAGAAAGAAATGACTTTCTCCTTGAATCAAAATTACCATTGTCAGTTAACTATTCTTTAAGTAAATAAAACGAATACGTCTTTTCTTTAACTATTTAAAATTGTAAAAAAAATTTTTTTCTTACATAATAATTGTCAGCTACCCCTTTTTTTTCCAAATCTATTAAATGAACGTCAATTTTTTTAAATGTGTTTATTTAAAATTGTATTCTTTTAATTGATAAGATGACATAAAATTTTAAAACAAGTTATTTTAAAATGGGTAAAGCTGAAATTTTTTTATCTTAGTGATATCAAATTAATCGCCTTCTTTGCTGGTCGGACGATCTCATTTTATTTTAATGTGAAAGGTGATAATGTATGCACAAACATAAAACACCTTAGCATATCAATAGATAAAAGTGCAAAAATGATTTTATAATGGCAAAAACAAAACTGCAGAGGTTTGAATAATTAAAGATTAACCCTAATTAAAAAAAAAAATTATTTTTATTTTTACCATTTTTAAATTTACACTCAAAAAGATTAAATGAAAAAAAAAGAAAAAAAGAAAAAGGAAATAAAAATGTTACCAAGATAATCCCATGAGTAAAATTTATTCCGGAAAAGTCGAGTTGACTTAAAACCATACTTGAAGACGCTTTCTATGCACTGTACAAGGCCATTTTCCCCACACAACAAATATGTTATATTACCACGCTGAAAAATAAATAAAAATCCAGTTAAAAGAAAAAAAAATTTATTTACAAATGATACAAAAAAAAAAAAAAAAAAATAGAAAATTAAAAAAACTTCTTGAATATTTTTATTTAGGTGTCTCAATTTTTGAGATGATGATTGATAATTTGTATTTATTTGAATTATTCAAATTACTGTTCTCATCTTGAGTGTTATTTTAATGTTTTGAATGAAGTAATTGCCAACCTTCTTCAGCTGCATCTGGTCAAACTCAGGAATCTGCATGGAATTCCAAGCAAAACCCTTTATTTAATCCATAGTGGTCGCATGTTCTTTTTCTATTAACCACAAGTCCTAATTTTTTCTTTTTTTAAAATCTTTTTTTATTCAATATTCACCCCAAACAAGGTACAGTGCAGAATTTTTGTAGGAATTTTTGACACCCCTAACACGAAACTGCAAATAAAATATAAAAACCTCATAATTTCTCTTTTAAAAGTGGGTTGTTTATTTTCTTTATGGATTATACTTCCAAAATAAACTATTAAAGTTGTATAAAAAGTAATAGAAATATTATTTTTTTTATTTTTTAAAAAACAGTAATGAAATTAATTGAATTTTACCAGTTCAGTATTTTTCAATTTTTAAACTTTTTCTATTGATTCTATTTTTACGATATTTTCAGGATCAATGTAAAATTTTATGCTCTTTTTCAATAAATCGAATATAATATTTTAGACAAACGCTTTTTTTTTTTAATTCACATACCCCCATTTTGAAATGTCTATTAAAAAGTAAATAATTAATTTATGTGCCAAAGTTTTATATATCACAAATTGAAGATAAAAGATCAATAAATAATATATTCTAATTTAAAACAAAAAAAGAACATTTTTTTTTTTAAATTTACCTGTAAAGTCCGAAGTTTAAAACCTTTTTTTTTTAAAACCACATTGTTTGTTTTTTGTTTTTTTAAATGAAACCTTGGTCCTTGCTCCTTTAATTGAAAAAAAATTAGGGTTTGAATTACATTTTTCGAGTAGTTATAAACTTGGAAAGACGGGGGGGGGGTCGAATTATTCAATATTTTTCACAAAGTTTCTGACACACTTAGCACAGTGCCACTTTGATGTAGGGGGCTCCTATTGGGGACATAAGTTGCAGGGATACTATGTAAGGAGATGAGCAGCAAGATGTCTGTTCACATTACACTTGAACTTCTGCATGTCAGTACACTTGGGAAAGCAGGAACCCAGAAGGGAATTCCAGAGTCTAGCAGTTCTGGGGAAGAAACTACTGCAGTAGAAAATTTTTTTTACATCTACTGTGCTGGGGTGGGATTGTGCTGCTTGTCAGGTTTGTCTGGGGTATTTACTTTGAGGGGGTACAAGGGCTTGTAGTTTGTTGGAGCATTCACCATTAAAGTACTTGTAGAACAGGCAGAGAGATGGAACATTTTGTCGATGGGACAGTGGTTGAAGCTTAGCTGATAGTGCGGGATCTATTAGATTGGCGACTCTTTTTAGAACCCTGTCTAAGAGGGAGAGACTAGGTAGCAGATGCACCAGCCCAAATGTGGCAACAATACTTCATACATGGATGAATGATGGCCTTATAAAGGTACAGGATACTCCTAGGCGTAAGTAACTTTCTAGCATGGTAGAGAGAACCCACCTTCTTTGCAGCATAATCCATAGTGGTTGTAATTTCTTGTTCTATCAGCCACAAGTCCGAAACAATTCGCAATTGTATTCTTTATATCACCTGCACTGAGGATTGAACCTTTAACCTCCAGAAGAGTGTCACTATCACAACTAAATTTAACCAAGTACTTTATCCGTTACACAACAGGTTCTATTTTTATCTATATGGTACGTTGCTAATATACACTATCGCATCCTTATCTCTATTTGGCTTGACAGCATTTATAGCCAGATGACACCAGTACTACATAATCCTGCCAGAAGGGTTCTGTAATTTTAGAAAAGCAAAGTACGGGAAGGCTTATCTAAATCCTATATAAAGTTAGGTATGTCTATATGCTTATATATTTGTGTATGCAGGATTCACTCCTAAACTAAATATTTGATCATTATGAATTTTGAACACAGCTGCTAGACATAATGGCTCATAATGTCGGCTGTATTTAATTTAGTTTTATGCAAAGGTGAGGTGGAAGTCTTTGGCCTAAAATTCAAAGACCTCTGAATTTTGTGAAATTTTAACAATAGGCATTAGGCATCTATTAATAAATATGTAACAAAGCGCAGAGGTGCGTATGGCATCTGTATGCAAATGACCAAGCTGCATTTGAGAAGTCACGGCAGGGAAGGACAAAGATTTTAAAAAGAAGAATGTGTGCACAGATCAATGATGTTAGAGAGAGGACAGAGATGAACGTGTCACACGTGTGGGTCGACAGCGACAGGATAAAACGTGTGCTAAATATGGCCGGACAGGAAAGTATCTGGAAATAAATGTGTTGTTCAACTGAAAAAACAAAAGAGTTGAGTTTTTTCTTGTCTTGGTTTCCTTGCGACGGTGTCTACATATTAACGTGTATAACTGTGTACTACATTACGAATATATTTTAAGTTTCAGTTTCTTTGGAGTATTTTAAGGGATTTTTTTAAACCTCCTATTCGAAGATTTAAATATTTCAGATTTGCATTAAATTTGATCCATAGTGATTGGACTTGATTAGAAACTTAGCAAGATTCTTTGATTTGAAATTTTTCTTTTGATCAAAATTGGAATGAAAATTCTAGATATAATGTTTAGTATCATGATTTAAAATTTTTTTTTTTTGGAAAGGGGGGGGGGACAAAATGTGGTGTAAAACGTTTCTGTTTGGAAAATTAATTTTATCTGTTCAGGGACGAGTATTTTTCTAGTGGTTTATAAAAGGAAAAAGATATATTAAAAGAGGAAAACATCTATTCGAACACTGGAACTTAATAAGGAATAGTGAAATGGACAGATGAGAAAGAAAATGGAAAATCTTGAGAAACTTCTTGTCTTTCCCATAGTGATGATGATGATGTAATGACCAAATAATCTAAAATCTAATCTAAAACATACTATGTGAAAACTAGCAAACAAGATTTTTAGTTTTAATATTATAACAGACTCCCAAGGGTTTAGACAGTTCCTTTAGTAAATGATCTATGGTCCTTTAGATCCAGATAGTTTAACTGGATAAACGCCATAGATTAAAACACCTCTTTGATTTGATGAATATCATCATCATTACATTTTTATGTCATTCACTGTGCACGATTATTCTGACCAGTTTTAATAAATGACATCAAAAAAACAATAATGTCATCCAGTGTGCATGATAACAAACAAGCAAGATCTGCAGAGTTTTAACAATATGTTCATTTACCACCTTTTCAGGAGGCTAGACATAAAGTCAGATGAAGTTTTAAAAATCTAGCAAGCCAAGACAAGTGCACGCTGGCCTAAGAAAATGTTTAAGCAGCCATGTTGGAATTCCCTCTTAGGGGTGCCTCAGACAATTAGCAGTAAACTAACCCCTTCTCAAAGAGAAAAAGTAAAACCTGGGAGGGTGGACCTCCTATGGCAGATGAGAATCATACCTCACTCTAAAGCAATAAACACAATAATTGGATTGATTGACGAGTACATATCTTCAACTAGTATGAACAACACATACTTAAAGTGTGTTAGATTTTCTTTAATAAAATGTGGCAATTCTACAGTCACTGCTAGTTGAGTTGAAAGTCAAGTTAAAACAAAAGATTTTTTACTTAGAAAAATCTGGTTATTATTGATGGAATGCATCCACAAGTATATAATTATTTTATAGAATTACCACTGAAAAAAAGAATTACTTTATAATTAGTATCTAAGTAATTGTAGTCATTTAGTGAAACGGCCATCGAATGTTCTCTCAGTGTTGACTGGCCAAACGCAAGGGACATAACTCTGCCTTCCAATATGAACATTATCTTAAGCAAGATAACAAAAGACAAAGAGTTACTTTTCTTCCATATACAAATCATTTAATCATTATTCTTAGATGGAAATCTGCTTCTAATCTAACACTAATCTTTTATTATATAAATCTCACTTGTCTGTTTAAATGTATGTATGAGTGTATGTATACATGTCTGCGGGTTTTCACGAGATTGGTATCATTTTGAAGCTCAACTCTTTAGACAACAAATATTAAAGAATTGGCTAAAAACATTAATTCCTTCACCCCTTCACTCTCAACTGGGCACTTTTCTACAAGGAGGGGTCGCTTTTTTTCGCCGATATTTTCAAAAGTCATCCTCTCTTTTCGATTGACTAGCCTTAATTTAACCCTTCACCACTTCCAGTTCAGCGATGGACGCAATGGCAAAGATGTGACTTTTTTTTTTTTTTTTAAACATTCTTTAACACCTTTGTGGTACGGGTTCGAGCCTGCCTGCCTACTACCACTTTTTTTTTTTTGTTTGTTTTGCTCAAAACACACCTCCAAACACCTGGGCAACGCCAGGCACCCATGCTAGTCTTCTATAAATATAAACTTTAGAACATTGTGTTGGGATTTACTTACTGCCTCGTATAAGTCAGATTTGACAAACAGTTATTTGAATATGAGGTGACCCAGAATAATTTTTGAGGGTAAGGATTATTTATAAAAAAAATTAGACAATATTCATCGCTTACCTCTTTTTCAGGTTTATGGAAATGTTTAACAATATTATTGACTGCGTGTCCCAGCATTTCCTGAATTTCAGGAATGGACAAACCTAGACAAAAACGTAAAAAAAAAAAAAATACAAGTAAGAATCATGAGAAAAGAAAAAGAAACATTTTAAAGACATTAAAACAATTTTTTAATTAATTACAAGTGTAAAATTCAAAATTCTTATAAATGAAAAAGTGTGCAACATCTAAGAACACCTCCATTTAGTTTCTAGAGAGAATGGATGCTCCATGTAAGGGTGTCTGTTCAGTGAATCGATTGTGAAGCAAGTGTTGTGCAATTCTCAACCACTGACATTGCGCTAGTCCTTTAGCAAAGAGAAGTCCAGGACAACTGAAAACAATGCTGAGATAAACAGAGTCCTCTCACATACAGCACTTGATATTCCTAAATGGTCATCGATTTGGTACTGACTAATGTTGGGATGATTAATCGAAATTGGAAAAATCTTAACTTTTTGGCATCTGAATCAGAAAAATTTGTGCCTATTTTCTGATGCCAAAAGCGATGCATTTCATATTTTTGTTTAAAACATTATGCTCCATTGCTAGTACTAATGATAAATGTTTGATATTAATATTAACAGTAAGATTAAAATCGACAGATCAACCCCCACAAATGTATTTTTTATATTTACAAACATATATGTACAGGAGTTTTTATGGTAATCTGAAAAGAAAAAATTAAAAACAACAATTCCATGGCTAAATATTTAGAGATTTAAAAAAAATCGGCATCAGAATTTGATAATTGTACCAGAATCAGGATAAACATTGGAATAGTTCCATCACTAATATTGACCAGAGTGAACATTACTAAACTTTAGTGATCTAATGAAGACCAATGTGACAATGTGATTATGCCGTACATCTAAGAAATTCTTATCATGGATCACCAGAACAAAATCTGTGAAATTTTAAGAACCCCCACTAAAAAAAGAAAAAAAAATTATTTAAGTATACAATTCTAAAATAATGGTTTAAGCATTATTTTCATGCACAACATCCAGCATTGTGCGGAGAGTAACTGCCTATAATAAAGTGTTCATAATTTATTAATGAAATAAAATTTTTACATTACATTAATACAAGAAGAAAGTGTATAGTACATGGCTTGATTTAGAATTCAATATGGGTGTCAGCGTTCGTCATCAGTTTCTCTAGTGTGTCCTAGTATTGCCTGGCAGAAATAACTTTACACTTGAAACTTAGAGGCAATTTTTTATCACATATTTCTTGCATTATTCATTTCTTATTTTAGAGACCTCTTTGTTTTATTTTACTTCAGTTAAAGTTCCTAAAAATCAAGTGGCCTCTTTCTGGGGCTAATACTTTATCTTTATATTAGACACAGATATTCGAATATTGCATTACAGTTCTTGTTTATCTCACATCCGTTGAGTTAGTAAAGAAGTTTAAAATATTAATTTTCCTCTCGCTTATTGATAAATTAACTACATTATATATCTTTATATATCTTTTTTTTGGGGGGGGGTCTCTTGGTTTTATTGGATTCCAGGACAAAAATTCATCTAGTCTGGCGAAGTGTTGTTACATCACTTAAAAAAGATGCATCAATCCTTGTATAAGCCAGTGTAGGGTAGCCATACCAAGGGAATTTTATTTGGGCTTCAAACACTTATTTTGAATATTTAGTCAGAGGAAATATCCGTGTGCCAGATTGTCCTGACTAAAAATATAAATAATCATTTTATCACTGGTATCAGCAATGGAAAATTAAGTTTAGAAAACAATGCATATAAAGGAGTCGTTTTGGGGCACAAATTTTTCCGATTCCAATATCCCAAAAAGTTATGATTTTTCCAATTCTTGATTCTGATTAATCGTTCCAACACACACACACACACACATATATATATATATATATATATATATATATATATATATATATATACGCACACATACTTTAAAATGGATAATGGCATAAAAGATAAATGATAGCTTTGAAATCATCCAGGTCTCTTTTGGATAATATTAAACGTCAAAAACATGCACACAATAAATAAAGCAAAAGTCTAACTCTTGAATTATCTTAACAATTCTCCAAAACACAGTTCTCATCAATGAAATAACCTGACACAAACAACGACAATTTTTTCTCTTAACGAAAACTCAGTATGGTTCCAATGTATTGGCTTTCAACTTTACAATCTGCACCGAAATGAACGAATGTTCTTAGATTAAGTGAACTCTCGTCACTCCACAAAAATAAGATTCTATGTTGTAAGCTGATCGCTCTGGGTTCAATCCTTGATGGACGGCACATGGCATAACCAGCACTCTTTTTTCTCATGGACCTATATGATGACTGCACTCTTTGAAATGTCATTCAAGATGCAAGATGACACACTGCAAACAATATCTACAGTTTTAGTAGTCTTACCTTACCCCATAACTGGAAGAGGTGGTGTGTGGATTCATACCTTTTTCACAGGCATTAGCGAAAGTGATAAACTAGTTCCGACAGAATTTGAACCTGGCACACCTGTAACTAGTACCCAACGTTACTTTGATTAATAGTATATAGATATAACAAAAATATTTTTTTGGTTATCTTTACGATTACTGTTTCGACTTCCCATGTTAAGAATGTTTTTTTCTAAATAACGTCATTTAGAAAAAAAACATTCCTAATATGAAAAGAGAGCAATACTTTCACCTAACAATTCAATAAACAAGAGATACCGTAAAAAAAAAGAAATCAATTAAAAACGAAGTAACAGCCGGAAGTGAAATGAAAATGGTAATCATGAAGATAACCATTTTTATTTTTATTTTTTGATTGCAGATAAAGAAATTAAACGATTCCTTTGTAAACCTCTGTGATTTGGTGGATTGTATACCAATGAATTTGATACCACTTCCGCAAAGGACCTTATGTTTGGGTGGGGGAAAGGGGAGCTACTTACTTTGTTCCATCAATTTGTGTCGTGGAGATCCAGTTGGAGCTGGAGACATGCAACGTGGAGGTGTTCGAGATAAAGTACCCATATCTAAAAGGAGGAGGAGGAGAACAATAAAATTAAGCACATCAACATTAACTTGAATATGAAATCAATTTGAAAGGTTTTATATACATAGCCATGGGATTAAGTAATAACAAAAAAAAAAAAAAAAAAAGCTTTACAGTCCCTTGAGTGGGATGAGAGAGGGCAGCACACACACACACACACAACAACTTTTTTTCCTAGACAACTCCAATCAGTTCCAACTAAGAAAGTAAAAATTAAGAGACAAACACTAAGTGCATATGTGAGGGAAAGAAACAGGAAGTCATTCTTTAATGAAACAAAAATCATCTAACTCTTCCATCCCATTCACAGCAAAAGTAACATTTTCAATTTTCAGAAACGACTATCATAAGAGAGGAAATCAACCTTTACCTATTTAAAAAAAGGACAAAAGTAGAAAAAGTGAATTTGATTAAAAATCTGAAAACTTACATCTATTAGGGGCTCTAGCAATTTAAATGGAAATTCGCTTATTTTGGATTTAAAAACAAAACTGTATTTTAAAAAATACTGAAATCGATATTTTAAATTTTCAACTATAAGAAAACATATTGAAATTTTCTATTTTTTTCATAGAATAAGTGTACCTCAATTTATTTTTCACCATTATTGAAATAAAAAAAAAAACATTTTTTAGATCTGTTTCCAAAAGTACATAAAAAATAAGTTCTTATCGAAAAGTCCCCACTATATTTAGAAAGAAAAATAAAGAAAAAACCTGTAATGAAACAAAAATATCATTTTCCAAAACTCATCTAATTTGATCAAGTAATTTTGTTTTAAATAAGAAAATCAAATTTTGTGAATAACTGAAGATAGATTGTCTTTCCCACCATTTACAAGAAAAAAAAAAAAAAAAAAAAAAAAAAATCAAATTTAAAAACAAAATTCCACTAAAAAGCAGAAAACTCACAGATCTATATACAGCACAAATAGTCACCCAGCTAAGCACTGATCAGGCTCAATGTTGCTTACCTTTAATGATCTTACAGAAAACAGTGTTTTAGAGTGATTATAGCCATATATCAACACTCATATCTATCACACAATATCACAAGATTGGTACAATTACAGTAAAAGTCCAGAATGTATACATTTTGTTTTTACAAGGAAGTCGGCACTTATCAAGGTCAGAAGGCCACTCGAGGATAAGGGCTAATGCATGTAAGGTGGTTAGCAAGACAACAGCATAATGATCAGTAATGGGGGAAATGGGTAAAATTTGATTATTAAAGAGGACGATTCCACAAGAAATTGTTCATATTGAACTTGAAAACGACCATGTTGTAGTCAGCTAGAAAGCAGACCCACGATACAGAGTTCCACAGTCGGGCAGTTCTAAGAAAGAAACTTTGCTCACGGAATTTGTGTTTAGATTTAGGCACAGATAAAGAGTGGGAGAAATTGTTGACAGTGGTTGTAACTAGATGAGTGTTTTTATGAAAGTTTTGTAAGAGGGAATGACAACAGATTTAAATTCAGTTGAGCAATTGCTCATAAAAAAAAATAAAGATAAGAGACAGAGCAGAGATAGACTGGCAATGTCGCTTCTATGAGAAAGAGGTTGCAAGGAAGCGCAAAGGACATCACCTACTAAGTTTTGAAGCCAGTTTTGAATTCTGTCAAGGTAGGGAAGGGTGCTGTGAGCAGTTCCTCCTCAGATGTAGCATCAGTACTCCATCTTAGGATGTATGTGGCTATTGTTAACACACGAGAACTCATAAACCAAATTGAAAGAAACAATAATGATGTATAATTTATGAAAAAAAAAAAAAATGAAATTAACTACCAAATCCATCTTCCATATGTGGAAACGATTTCTAACATTTTTTTTTAAACAGTAAACAAAAATCTTTAAAATTGTTTCCATACATTTAAAGTAGGCATCTTCGGTAGAGAAATTTAATTCTATAAATTATATATTAGTGTTGCTTGGTTTATAAGTATGCAAGTGTTAACTACTCTGGACTTTCACTCAATTACAATTTAGTTTTCATTGAAAAACTTTTTTTGTTGTTGTTGTTGTTGATTTCATTATTGAAAAAATACTGAATCGATATTTTAAATTCTCAACTATGAGAAAACATATTGAAATTTTCTATTTTTTTCATAGAATAATTGTACCTCAATTTATTTTTCATCTTTATTGAAAAAAAAAAAAACAAATTTTTTTAGATCTATTCCCTAAAGTACATAAAAAATAAGTTCTATTGAAAAGTCCCCACTATATTCAGAAAGAAAAATAAAGAAAAAACCTGTATGATGTACATACCTGTAATGAAACAAAAATATAATTTTCCAAAACTCATCTAATTTGATCAAATAATTTTATTTTTAAATAAGAAAATCAAATTTTGTGAATAACTGAAGATAGATTGTCTTTCCCACCATTTACAAAAAAAATCAAGAAACAAAGGAAAATAACTCAACAATAATTAAAACTTGCAAGACTTACAAATTCTCATTATTTGCTTAAAAATGATTTTCTTTATAAAAATAAAACTATTTGATCCATTTACACAATATTTGGAATATAATATTTTTGTTCTTTTTTTTTTTTTTTTTTTACATAGGCATCACCACATTATCAAGGCCAAGAGGCCACTCAAGGATAAGGGTTAAAGAGTGTACAGTAGAAATTGGACAATATAGTAATCATTAGTAATGAAAATTTGGTAAATTTGATAACTTATATGGAACGGCTCATCAAGAACTTATTTACGTTAGACTTGAAGACAGCCATATTGTAGTTAGCCGGAAAGCAGGAAAACGGAAGACAATTCCACAGGCGTGCAGTTCTAAGAAAGAAGCTTTGTTCATGGAATCTACGTTTAGGTTTAGGCACAGATAAAGAGTGGGGGGAATTATTGATAGTATTTACAGCTAGATGAGTGTTTCTTGTGAAAGTTTGGCGAGGGGGGACCATAGATTAAAGCTCAGTCGAACACTTTCCATGAAAATAACGATACATCAGAGACAAACTCGCAACATCTCTTCTGTGAGATAGAGGTTGCAAGGAAAAGAAAAGAACATCTCCTACGAGGCTACGAAGTCTATTTTGAACTCTATCAAGGCAGGCCAAGTCCTTTCTAGCAGCTCCTGCCCAGATGTGGCAACAGTATTCCATCCTTGGACGTACCTGGCTCTTATATAGATAGAGAATAGCATCAGCAGTGAGATATCTACCGGATCGATAGAAAGATCCCACCATTTTTCCAGCGGCCTTGGCAACAGATTTGATGTACGTGTTCCATTTAAGATCAGGAGTAATGGTCAAGCCAAGAAGCTTGTTAAAACTTGAGGCCTCCTGAAGACGAGAGCCATTCATTTCAATTGATGCCAGATGTGGATCAGAATGTTGATGATGTAAAGAGAGAAGCTTGGTTTTAGATGCATTAAAAGTAACCAGCCACTCCTTACCCCATTGTACTACGTGCTCAAGATCAGAGTAGAGAGAATTGGAGAGAACTTGGTTGTTTACTGTCTTAGATGTGCTACCATAAATGGTAGTGTCGTCAGCATAGATGTCTACAAATGATGTAAGGATGTGATTTGGAAGATCATTAATATAGATCAGGAAAAGAGTTGGGCCCAGGATGGATCCCCGAGGGACACCGGCATTAATACTGTGAGCTTCTGATTTTTGCCCCTCAACTACTACTCTTATGAACCTATCAGAAAGAAATGATTTAATAATTGAGAAGACATTTCCAGCAATACCATAGCTAGAAATCTTATGAAGTAAACCTTTATGCCATACCCTATCAAAGGCCTTAGATATGTCAAGAGCAATTGCCCTAGAAAGGTTGCCTCCGTCGAAAGATTTGCTAATCCTATGAGATATAACTGTAAGCACATCTGCTGTAGATCTAGCAGAACGGAAACCATATTGAGTGTCACTAAGAAGGTTATTTTTGCTGAGATGGTTGATTACTTCTGTATTTAACACAGATTCTAGCAACTTACTCATGACGCACAGGAAACTTATTGGCCTGTACTGAGAGGGGGATGAGCGATCACCTGAATTCTTAAATACAGGGCATACTGATGAAATTTTCCAGGGAGATGGGAAACTATTCTCCTTAAGACAACGTTTAAACAGTTTTGTAAGTATGGGCGCTAGTTCAGGTTGAAGTTTTTTGAGTACTATAATTGGAATACCGTCAGGGCCAGTTGCTTTACTGGAATCAAGGTTTTTGATTAGCTTGGCAACATCACGTACAGATATATGTATATCATATAGCGTGTTTTCTGATACAGGAGGAAATATTGGGGATTGGCAGCCTTGATCGCAAAGGGTAGAATTAGCTGCAAAGTTCTTGACAAAGAGTTTGGCTTTGTCTGATGCTGACGAGATTACCTCAGGTCCATTGATAATAGTTGGGATGGAGCACACGCTTCTGTTCAGGATTCTATTTGCTATTTGCCAAAACTGGTGGGAACCAAGCCGCTGCTCAGCTACTTTGGACTTAACAGACTGAGCATACAACTCTCTTGCATTCTTTATTACTTTCTTACAATGGTTGCTGGCAGTCCTGAAAGCCGCTTTAGTTTTCATACATCTATTACGTTGTTCTGTCACAGGTACATATATTAAACAAATTTTTCTTTATTTTTGTTTTGAATATAGGCGGAATTTTGGATAAAAACCAAAACTTAATATTAATAACATCAGGAGACATCTTCAAGTGTGTGTGCATATTTTCCTCATGACTATGGTACCTGCACATCATTATATTTTATTAATTGAATATTTTAGTGAAATCAAAAAAGCAACAGCATAAAATAAAATGAAATTTTAAAAATCTTATTTAAAAATATTTTAATTTTGTAAATATGTCATGAAAATGCTTTTCTCTTTTTTTTTTTTTTTTAAATTTTTTTTACTACTGAAGATCAGCACTTAGTAAAAATAAGAGCCACTCAAAGATAAGGGTTAATGAAATGAAAACGAATGCCATCTGGAAGATTAGGAACATTATGGGAGTACTCATATTGATCAATAGTATGAACCACGTTTGATTAATTTTAGAGTAGTCCATGACAAGAATTTATCGATATTGGACTTGAAAACTACCAAGTTAGAATCAGTAGGGAAGCAGTGGCATGGTAACGTGTCACAGAGTGTTGGCAAAAATGCTCTGCCCATGGAAATTCTACCTGATGCTAGGCACATGGAAGGAGAGCCAAAAGATTGAAGCTTAGGTGAGCACCTTTGCTTGCATACATGATCAGCAGGAAGATGCCAGTTTTTCTCTCCCTACATCTGTCACTTAATCAGCATGATATTTCTCCATCCCTTCTGTTTGCTAGCTACATTTTATTTAATGATTTGTATTTTAGACCCCCCACCCCCGTTGCTAATTTCAAACTAGATGTCCTTTTAAATGAGATAAACAGATTCACATTTCACATTCAGCCAGAGAGCTGCCTCAGGTCAAAAGCTAACAAAATATTAGCCATTTTTGAAATGGCCTTTGCTGTGTTGACTGCAAAACGGCTAATATCCTGTGCAGTTCTAGGAGGTCCACTCTCCCAGTCCATTGCTTCCCGCCTTTCAGTTTGAGTAAGTTTATTGCTTACTTTCTGAAGCACCTTTACTGGAAAAAGTTGACGTAACTGCTCAGGCAATTTTTAATAGGCCGGAGGAATGCTGGCTTATCTCCTCCACATCTTCCTATGGTGTGAATGAAGTAAATAACACAGATTTAGGCTCAGAACAACCGGACAACCAAATCTGAGCATTGAGCTGGTCTAAATTCCTTGATTTATTAAACCTTGTTTTTGCTCTACTTGCTTGATCTTTCTAGACAAGAAAATACATTTTCTTTTTTTTTATTATTTTAGTTACAGTTTTATAACAATTTAAGATTTGTTGAGAGGCAGGTAGACACGTAATAAAGTTGCTGTAACACTGTACATACCTTCCGTCTCAGTGGCAGGATGGACAAGTTCTCCAACTAAAAGACGCTCCGTACTGCCATCATCAACTCTGCCTAACCATTTTCCACAAGGGAATCTAAAATAAATTAAAAAAACGCATACAAAAAACAAAGGTAATTTCACAGAAAATGTTGTTTTTTTTTTTACAGAAAATTAGAAGATTAGCTGTAATACAATCAGGTATTAAAAACAGCAAATTAGTGGAGATCACTAGACCAATGAATCAAACAAGTTGTAACAAAGAAAGCAGGAAATCGATCAGACAATTCTGAAGGACACATTCAACAACAGTATTTATAGAAAAGACTGAGACTAACAACATCACATCTATGAGAGAGAGAAGGGGGTGGGCCAATCAAATCATGATGTTTCTGCACCTTATGAAGAATCCTCAGATGGTACAGTGATTCACCAATTCAAATATGACAACAATACTGCATATATGGTCTGGTAGTAGATTGTAGAGAGAGATGGTGTGAGAAAGTGTTTTGAGCGATAGAGAGAATCAATTTTATGAGAAGTAGAAAGCACAGCAAATCTAATATATGGGAAAGATTTAACAAGAAAAGAAAGACCGAAAAGTTTCAGAGTCGATTTCTCCACAAGAGCAAAGTCATCCATAAAAATCTTGGGAAGAAAAGGGACACAACTATGATTTTTTTTTTTTGTTTTTTGTTTTTAAAATTACATTTTCACCCCAAACAAGGCACGTTGCCACTTTGATGTAGGGGGCTACTATCAGGGACCTAAGTTCCAGGTGTACTATGTAGGGAGTTTTGCAGCAAGATATCTGTTCACATTACACTTGAACTTCTGTATGTCAGTACAGTTGGGGAAGCAGGAAACCGGAAGAGAATTCCAAAGTCCTGCAGTTCTGGGGAAGAAGTTATTAGAATAAAAGGCTTTCATACATCTAGGGATCTCAACTGTGTAGGGGTGGGACTTTGCTGCTTGTCGGGAGTATTTTCATTGAGGAGGTACAAGTGCTTGTAGTTCGTCAGAGCATACACCATTAAAATACTTGTAAAACAGGCAGAGGGATACAACATTTCATCGGTGGGACAGAGGCTGAAGTTTAGATGACAGTTCAGGAGCTATTAGGTCAGCGACTCTCTTTTGGACCCTGTCTAGGAGTGAAAGACTAGTAGCAGATGCACCATCCCACTAGTACTCCATACATGGGAGAATGGTAGCTTTGTAGAGGTACAGGATACTTTCAGGTGTAAGTAACTTTCTAGCATGATAGAGAGAGCCCACCTTCTTTGCAGCAGCCTTAGCAATGATCTCAATGTATCTATTCCAACTTATGTTTCCTGTGAATGTTAAGCCAAGGAGCTTGAATGAAGTGCTCTCAGGTAAAATATCTCTAGCCATAGCTATTGGTGGTTGGTAAGGTTTCATATTATTATTAAAGGAAATTAGCTTTGTCTTGGCAGCGTTGAACATTACCATCCATTTATGACCCCATTCCACTAAAGACTGAAGATCTTCCTGTAGGGTTTCAGCCATTACCTTAGATATGTGCTCATTAGTTTTCCCCACGTGCCTGCTATAGAGCGTGGTGTCGTCAGCAAATATACCCATCTCAGAGACAATTTTATCAGGTAAGTTATTTATGAATATCAGAAATAATAAAGGTCCAAAGATCGATCCCTGAGGTACACCTGCATTTATATCAAATTTTTTGGACATACGCCCATCAAGGACAACCTGGATTCTTCTCTCATTTAAGAAGAATCTAATTATGCTAAGCATTCATCCAGTAATACCATAGGATTTTATTTTCATGAGAAGACCATCGTGCTATACCCTGTCAAAAGCCTTAGATATATCTAGGGCTACTGTCCTCTCCTCCCCTGCCTTATTCAGTGCTTGGTATAAACGTTCAGAGATTACAGTTAGAATATTTGCAGTAGAACGGGCTTGCCTAAATCCATATTGGTGGTCAGACAAAAGTTTAGCAGCTGTAAGGTGGCGGACTAGAGCTTGATTAATTAAGAACTCAAATATTTTGGCGAAAAGAGGGAGGAAGCTAATTGGGTGATAATTTAATAGGTCAGTTCTTTCGTCAGAGTTTTTGTAAACTGGTACCACAGAAGCAGTTTTCCAGCAGCCAGGAAAGCAAAATTCATTAAGGCATTTGTTGAAGAGTTTAGAGAGAACTGGAGCGACCTCAGCAGAGCATTTTTTTAATAGCACAGCTGGGATGAGGTCAGGTCCACATGCTTTTGAGGTGTCTACGTTTTTTATAGTATCATGTAATTGGGAGGGCGTAATCTTTAGATCATCTAGCATGGTTTCTGTCCGCAGAGAAAAATCAGGAAGGGAATGGCTTGCTGAGTCCAAGGTAGAGTTTGAGGCAAACTGATGGGCAAGCATGTTAGCTTTCTCAGTAACTGTGCAAACAACGTCATGATTGTTTGATAATGGGGCATTGTCGATTGCCTATTATTTACTTCACTATTGTAGATTTTTCACAAATCACGAGTTCCTAATTTTTGCGCTTCAATCTGTTTCCTGGTGGTTTCAGTGTATTTACTCTTAGCTGTTGCTACTTCTTTCTTGCAATTATTTTTAGTTTCTTTTGTCTGTTCAGACAGGACTTATGCCGGATAAATCTACGGTATGCATGTTGCCTCTGAGCAATGGCAGCTGCGCATGTAGAGGTAAACTATTGGGGAGAGTGGGATTTACTATAGAACTTCTGTGTAGGAGCATGTGCTTCAATTGCTGCTTTGAACCATTCAGTAGTCTCATTTGTGCACTGTTCAGCTGGAAGAAAAAAGATATTTCCCCATGGGGCGTCTCTGATGTGATCTCTAATGGCTTCCCAGTCAGCCTTATTGTAGTATCTTGTTGTTTTGAGCAATGGCTCTTCAACTTGGAGTCGAGAGTTTAGAGTAATGTCTATCATTATCACAGCGTGATCAGCATTCCCGAGTGGGCAATGAGCATTTGTTACAATTCTTAGGAACTGTTGTCAGAAATAGATCCAAAGGTGAGGTTTGCTGGTCCTGGCAATCTGGGAGACAGGTTGGGAATGTTACTGTCTCTGTCAGGGAATGGGATATAGCAAAGTTATGGATAACATTGAAAGGCATGAGCTGAGTCTTAAGTGGATTAAATGAGACAAGTTATTTCCTACTCTAATACACAACCGCTGCATATTTCAAGTGATCCCAGAGACATGATCAAAAAGCAACATCAGAATAGAGAGTGCTATTATCAGCATACCAATCTTTTAATAATAAATTTGAAAGTTACTTTAGTAAAAGTAAATTATGTATGAATCAGCATAGTGAATGGTTGTGACGTGGTTCAGTAGTTAACATAAACTGGAAACCCTGGATGTCTCAAGTTCAAATCCAATTTGTTCCACAAAAAATAACCTTCACTTAGGATGTTGGCAAACTTCATGTGGTTCCTCCCGTAAGTACCTGATATCTTTCTAGAAATAATTCTGACTAGAAAAATATCGGGGAAACCAATGCCAACAATAGAATCATTGGATTCGTACAACATGATGATGATGAACATAATATAACTTTTTTTTTACCAACTGGATTCTGTTGTTGGCATTGGTTGCCCTTGATCATACGTGAAGGTTACCAACATTCATAAGTGAAAGTTATCACTTAACTATTATTCACATCATTCGTCCTTTCCCTTGGCCATCTAAAAAATTGATCCTTTTCAACTAAGGAATCAGCACTCATCAAGGCTCAAAGAATAAAAGTTAAACAAGTGTGAGGTGGATGCTGAGACAACACTGTAATGATTGTTAATAATGTTGGTGATTCAGCAAAAATTGATTATTTAAGAGTGCGGTTCAATCAAGAATTTATTTACATTCGATTTGAAAGCAATGATGTTGTAGTTAGCTGGGAAGCAGCATTACAGTATATGTTTCACAGACGGGAAGTTCTCAGAAAGAAAATTTGCTTATATGGAAAGTTTGTTTAGTTTTAGGTAGAGAGAGAAAGAAGGAAGCAATTAACAATGGTTGTACAGGAACGATAAAATTGTTGCCCTAGAAAAGGTGACATGATTCCATTTCCGTTTGATGAAAACCGTTTTTTTTTTTTTTTTTACAGACCATCTACTAGTTGTTCAATTGTGTACAAATCCCAAGAGCAATGGGAGCCTTCTGAAAGTGACACAATGTTCAACTCATGCGTTCTATTGATCCAAGTTATGACAACAGGACCATTGCCAGCATGTCAAATGCAAATACCGGACGGTTCAACACTTGAGGGCACAGCTCAATGCATCAGATGACCCACCGTTATGGTCTTTGGTGTGGTTTCAAGTGAGGGCCCACAAGTCCAAAGAGACCCAGGGTTGGCTTCAGAAGGAGTGCTACAAATTTGTATCCTTCTCTCACTGCCCCCACTCCTTCCCCAACCTGAATCTGATGGACTACTTTGTTTGGTCATAAGTCAAGAACATCACCAACATGACCTCTCATGACACCAAAGCCAGCCTGATCGCCATCATCTGCCGAGTATTTGTTGAGCTCCTGCTGGTGCTTGCGGAAAGGGCATGCTCCCAGTTCCGGAGCCCGTATTAAGGCGGTGATTGAGGCTGAAGGCGGCTACATTGAATAGATGTCAGATCTTCTACATAAACAAGTTACTTGAATTGATTTTTTTTTTCAATAAAAGTTTTTAAATAAAAGCTGTAGTGTTATTTTCTTTAGGGCGACAAATTTATTATCCCACTCTGTAGTCAGATAAATTTTTGTTGTGAATGTTCTATGAGGGTTTTGGGGGCATAGATTGAAGCTCAACAGCACCTGCCATGAAAATAATGATAAAAATGATTTAACGATCAGTAAGCAACATCTTTTCTATTAGAAAGAGATAGTAGGGAAGAAGAAAAGGGCATCACCTACTAGATTTTGAAGTCAGTTTTGTACTCTATCAATGCAAGAAAGGACATTCTGAGCAGCACTTCTCCAGATGTGGCAACCATCTTAGAATGTATTTGGCTCTTCTACAGGTAGAAGATTGTGCCAGAAATAAGATATCTCCTGGAGCAGTAGAATGATCCAACCATTTATTCAATGACCTTGACAACAGATTTCATGCACAGGTGAAGTGTGCACAGCGACAAGCAAGCAAGATAAAACTATGAAATTTTTTAATAGTATATAGTTTTTAGTATATAGATATTTTAAAATAGGAACCCAACACATCAGGTGAGATGAGTTACTGAAAACACTATTCTCGCTCAGTGTAGAGATTATCCTAAGGGTGAATTGATTACATTAAAATGGTCATGAGGAATGTTTATCCTCTTAGACTGTTGCAGAAGTACGAATGTCCTAAATTGCAGGAAGGTTGACCAACCAAGGAAAACTTGGAAGTAATTGGAGAATACTGTACAGAGTGAAATTTGGAGACTGCTGACCTACTGAACTGTGATAATTGAAAAGTGAGATTACATTATATCAGAAACGTCTGACCCCTGAGCAATGGAAAAGTGATGTTACCAAATAGAAAAACAAATATTAAGCTTACTAATCACAAGTAGACTTGTTTATATAATTATATGATAAGGCATTTCATGTTCATACATGTTATCACCTTTTACACACATTTAAAAAAAAAAAAAAAAATGAGTTTGTCCAATCAGATATCGCTAAAGTAAAACAAATTCTAACTTTACTCATGTTAAAATCAAATTATGTCATTCAGTCGACTAAAACAATAAAATTTTAAATAAATATGATATTTTGATATTCACTTTATTTATTTAAAAAATATTCAGCTAACAATCTTTTTCACAGAGAATATTCATCATTAAAAAAAATTGCAACAATTTTAAATAAATATACAAAAGACATTCATTTTATTTATTTAAAGAATATTTGGTTTGTGTCTAAAATACCCCTTATATTGAAAAACAAGAAACAAGTAAAAATCTGTATGATGTATGTGTCCATGACAAAACGAAAATATCATATTCCAAAAAACACATAAATTGATCAAGTAGTTTTATTTTTATAAAGAAAATCGTTTAAAATGATTAATAGGAAGTCGTAGACTTTACAACATAAATTTAGTTAGTATGAGCTGTTGTTGCATCATCTCCCTTTATTTTTTGAAATTTTTATTCAAATTGGCGGGTCAAACAGTCACTCTTCAGATACTCAAAATATTTGATTTTCTTATTTAAAAATAAAACTATTTGATCAATTTATGATATTTTTGTTTCATCATAGGTACATACATCGTACATATTGTTCTTTATGCTTGTATTTTAATATAAGGGGAATTCTGAACAAGAACCAAATATTTTGTTGATGACAATTATTTTTATAAAAGAGTCTTTTTTTTTCTTAATAGTATTGACCCAGCAAACATTTATTATTTCAGAAGGAATATTATCATCAACAGCTAATTATACAAACTGGTGTAAATGGCATTGTGGAATTAGTTATTTATAAAATTGAAAAAAAAAAGTATTATTGCCTGAGCAACAGTCTAATATTACTAAGGTTAATCAATGACCTTGAGCAAAACTGAGAAGAAAGGAAGAAGTACTTACTTGCAAAGATGCCCAGTAATTTCATTACGGACCAATACATATTCTACCAGCCATTTTGGAGTCATGCCGCTATTGTCATGTCCAATTCGTAATGTGGTGAGAACACCCAAGTTCTTTTGCTGTAGGAGAAAATATATAAATATTTTTTTTTATTTATTTTTTATAAATAAATAAATAAATAGAAAAAAGAGGTTTTAATATGAATATTAATGCACAACAAAAAATTTCTAGGAGTATATTTATATATATATATATATATATATATATATATATATATATATATATATACACACACATATATATATATATACATACATACATTCCTATTAATTTTTTTTTTGTGTGCATTGATATTCATATTAAAAACCCTTTTTCTATTTATTTTAAAAGAAAATACAACTTTCTTACATATGGACCGTGGAATTGCATTCACTAGCAAAAGACCTAGCTAATTTGCATATTCTTTTAAGCATTCATTTTAATTAATTCCCTATTAGTTTTTTGGTTTTCTTATGGGATGATCATCTTTAGTTAACAATTACGTGTAATTATATTAATGCAGATATTCTACATGATTTATACTTGTGTAATATTTGTATAAAAATTTTATAGTAAATGCAAAGCTCTTTCCATATATATTTATGTATACGCATATATTTTTATTTAAAAAATTTTGCCTATTAAACGCCTCCTAGAGTTTTTGGTCTACAAACATGAAACTTCATATATAAGGTATTTGAACATATGCAAAACTTTATATTTGAGTTTTAGCCCAGGAAAATTAGTACAAAAGTGTGAAAATTAAAAAAATGAAATTTGCCAGATGAAGGTTGAATGCCAGCATTACAAATATGCATGCATAACATAATAGCTATTGGTTCATGTTTTAATTTTTAGCCTTGCAGCAAACATGTCTTCATAGCTCAGTCATTAACAGCAGAGGGAAAAATAAATCGTAAGCTAAACGTTTTGGTTTTGATTCTCAGTGGTGGCGCACAAGTCATTTTTTTTTTAACGTTTTAAATCATTACTATATACTGGGTCCAATACGATATGATATTAAATACGAAATCAGCATTAATCAAAATACCATATTTAAGCTAGTGTATGTATATATATATATAAACATAAACACGTGTGTGTGTTGAGGTAGCATGTTTTCATTCAGGCAAATGTTATCAAGTATTAAACAGGGACTGAATCTTACTTTCTGTCAGTTATTAGTTTATTTTTAGAATAAAATATGAATTTCTTTTTTGTCAGTTTTTTTTTTTTTAGAACAAAATGTGAATTAGTTTCTTACCAATTAACTTCCTTACTCATGCATTGCTAAAATAGAAATCAAATAATCTCAAGAAAAAAAAACAATTTATGAATTGATATTTGCTAGAAACGCCGAGCAACAGATAAAAATGATACCTAAATCAAATTTTTTCTTGGATTTTGGCAACACAACAAATCTTAGCTCATCATATGTAAACACAAGGAGACTTACATAGTCTTAGGAACTCCTACGTCCTGCACCACATAAGGCAGTCAAAATATAGCATGTTTTTCAATCTGAAACCAGATCCACAGCGTCCACTATGTTTCTTCTCATTGCAATCAAGAACTTGAAATATAGGATTTTTTTTTTTTTTTTTTTTTTTTTTTTACAAAATTACTGGATTTGGCATTAAATAATACAAAAACGATTGACATGTCGTAAAACAAAGCCAAACCAAGTACAAATAAGAAAGTTTTCTAAAAGAAAAGAGATTAATAAAAAATATCAACTTCTGATCTAATTTTATTGAATAAATATGGCTTACTCACTCATTAAAATCACTCTTCACTTGAAGTCTGCAAAAGCAATATCAAAAACACCTCTCTGTTTACATTAAGTGATGCTGACGCACACCTACATACATACTCTCCTCTATTCAGATACTACAAACTAATCTTCAACTTCCCACTCCCACAAACATTTTATCACCTTCCTCTACAATGCTGACCACTGGCAATGAACAAGAAACGACACATGTATTCGTTTTCATGCTATTTTATGTTTTCAACTAAATCTGGTCTCTTTTCTTCCTGCAACACGTTATCATTCTTCGCTTTCTTACATCCCTAAACCGTATATAACAATACTTACCTCAGTATTTAATTCCAAACAACCTTTGGGAATTTCTATGACACGAGTCTCACTAAGATGTCCTGCTATACTGATCCACGGGTTGGCACTAGTCGTAAAGCATCCAAACTTGGTGCTTGGGAAGATTAACACTTTGTACGGAACAACTGCAAAGTAAGAGAATTCAATAAGAATTTTTTTTTTATCTTTTCTAAATTAGTATTTCATGTATTATGTTTTCTTTTTGTAAATGATATCACTAGTTCTTAAAGACAATAGAAGCTAATTTTAAAAATCTGATATATTTTCATAAATAGACATATCACATACTGACTTTTAAATAAGTTGAAATTTGACAGCATAGAAGCTTCAGTCAAATTAAAGTACGGGAAGAGTATGTTTTGTTGTTTTTTAATATGGTGTTTGTTGTTGATTTTTTTAATACAGTGTTTGCTGTTGTTGTTTTTTATATGGTGTTTGCTGTTGTTTTTATATAATGTTTGCTGTTATTATTTGAAATATGGTGAGCGCTGTTCTTATTTTAAATATGATGTATGCTGTTGTCTTTTTTAATATGGTGATTGCTGTGGTTTTTTTTAAATATGGGGTTTGCTGTGTGCTTTTTTTAATATGGTTTTGCTGTTGATTTTTTTAATATGGTGTTTGCTGTTGATTTTTTAAATGTGGTGTTTGCTGTTGTTGTTTTTTTTAATATGGTGTTTGCTGTTGTTGTTTTTTTAATATGGTGTTTGCTGTTGATTTTTTAAATATGGTGTTTGCTGTTGATTTTTTTAATATGGTGTTTGCTGTTGATTTTTTTAATATGGTGTTTGCTGTTGATTTTTTTAATATGTTTTTTGCTGTTGATTTTTTTAATATGGTGTTTGCTGTGGTTGTTTTTTTTAATATGGTGTTTGCTGGTGTTGTTTTTTTTAATATGGTGTTTGCTGTTGATTTTTTTAATATGGTGTTTGCTGTTGTTTTTTTTTAATATCGTTTTTGCTGTTGAATTTTTTAATATGGTGTTTGCAGTTGAATTTTTTAATATGGTTTTGCTGTTGTTTTTATTTAATATGGTTTTTGCTGTTGTGTTTTTTAATATGGTGTTTGCTGTTGTTTTTTTTAATATGGTATTTGCTGTTGATTTTTTTAATATGGTATTTGCTGTTGAATTTTTTAATATGGTATTTGCTGTTGAATTTTTTAATATGGTGTTTGCTGTTGATTTTTTTTAATATGGTGTTTGCTGTTGATTTTTTAAATGTGGTGTTTGCTGTTGTTTTTTTTTAATATGGTGTTTGCTGTTGTTGTTTTTTTAATATGGTGTTTGCTGTTGTTTTTTTTTTAATATGGTGTTTTCTGTTGATTTTTTTTAATATGGTGTTTGCTGTTGATTTTTTTAATATGGTGTTTGCTGTTGATTTTTTTAATATGGTGTTTGCTGTTGTTTTTTTTTTAATATGGTGTTTGCTGTTGTTTTTTTTTAATATGGTGTTTGTCTGTTGATTTTTTTAAATATGGTGTTTGCTGTTGTTTTTTTTAATATGGTGTTTGCTGTTGTTTTTTTTAATATGGTGTTTTCTGTTGTTTTTTTTAATATGGTGTTTGCTGTTGTTTTTTTAATATGGTGTTTGCTGTTATTTTTTTTAATATGGTGTTTGCTGTTGTTTTTTTAATATGGTGTTTGCTGTTGTTTTTTTAATATGGTGTTTGCTGTTATTTTTTTTAATATGGTGTTTGCTGTTTTTTTTTAATATGGTGTTTGCTGTTGTTTTTTTTAATATCGTGTTTGCTGGGTTTTTTTTTAATATGGTGTTAGCTGTTATTTTTTTTAATATGGAGTTTGCTGTTTTTTAAATATAAAATTTGGTGTTTTCATAAAATATGATGCTGTCTGTAATTTTTTTAAAGATGGTATTTGCTGGGTTTTTTTAATATCGTTTTTGCTGTTGTTTTTTATTATGTGAAGTTTGTTGTATTTTTTTGAATAGCATGTTTGTTGTTGTTTTGTTTAATATGATGTTTTTTAATATGATAATTGCTGGTGTTTATTTTAATATTTTGTTGTTGTTTTTTATATAGTGTTGTTATTTTTTTTCATATGATGTTTGCTAGTGTTCTTTTTAATCTGATGTCACTGATAACAATTTTAGTAAAGGAACAAAAATTCAAATTATGAAATCTCCAAAAGCATTGCAAAAATTATATCTTCTGCCCTCACACCTAAAGTAGTCATGGCACTGTCTTTTCATTAAGTAAATTTCCAAACCAATATTGGTACATATCCAGAATAGGACACCATCTCCAGCAACTTCTAAACAGAAAACCATTCTTACATAGGGAAAGAGGTGGGGGAGAGATTGTGTTTTGAATTAATCATTTGGCAATCTTAATTTCGACATCTTCCAGCTGCTTGCATAACCTGCAGGAAGATGATGATGCGAAGTCGTCGGAGATTAGGTTGTATTCTGGATAAGTACTGCAATATCAGCTGACAGTGATTGGAGAGCTCAAAGAAATGAAAACATTCCAGTAAGATATCAACTGGTTAGCTTACGTACTCGTGTGTGTGAACGTGTTTGTGAAGCAGAAATAGTCAACAGCATTCAAAGAAAGAAGATGGTAAAGGAATTGTTCTCGCTCCTCTTCGCAACGCAGGAATGCGTAGCGCTTGTACAGGCTCCGTAGGAGGTCAGCATCGGACAGCAACTCCTTCAGGTGAGCAGAAAGCGTCTTTTTCTCAAGGGCCAGACGCACAAAGGCCCTTGCAAACCCAACATCTGTCTTTATGTCTGTCATTGCCTTAACTTTCCTGCAAGCAAACAAAAATATAATAAGACAAAACTAGTAAAAAAATAGTATCATTATACAAAGTATTGTTTGGAAGAAGTTATCATAACAGATGATAAATACTAGTGCTTTTGACCCTTTGTCAAAAATGATGAGAAAAATTATGCCTCACCAGTGTTTACACTTGTTATTTATCTAGCTATATTGTTAAAATAATCATATGAAATCATAATGCCACTAAGTTAATTTTTACATATATAAAATTATTATCATTTTTCACTCAGGGGACTCGTTCATATGGAATATACTGATGTTGGCATTCTGAAGATGTTCAGCATAAATGAAGACGCTCTGATATTATTGTAGCTCTTTTGTTAAAATTGCAAAAGTATTTATCTAAGCTAGCAGGGACGCCTGACATAGCCCGGTCGTAAAGTATACATAAATATGATAATCCAATTTATGCAGATTTTGTATATATTATTATAGAGTCAATGTTCTATCGACTTCCATATATTATAAAGTTGCGATTTCAAAAAAATAAAAAATATATCCATATGACTTGGATACATCGGCTTGAATCGAAACCAAAACCAAAACTTGTGAAAATAAAGAAAAAAAAAATATATATATATATATATATATATATATATATATATATATATATATAAATGGAGTTCCTACAGTTATAATTGAAACCG